>NW_009938036.1:0-9930 GCF_000696875.1 Nestor notabilis
TGCCGCCCTTCCTTTTAGTCGGGATGCAACGTTCGTGAGCCTGTAGCAGGTGATCCTTGAGTATGAGCCAGCAGCCTTGGGCCCCCCTGCCCTCTAGGACTATATCGACTGGAACCCCCCCCTGCCCTCTAGGACTATATCCCATGGAACCTTACTAAGCAGGTTCCTGAAGAGGCCAAAGTCTTCTCTCTTGAAGTCCAGGGCAGTGAGCTTGCTGCACGCCTTTCTCACTGTCCTGAGGATCTCAAACTCGATCATCTCATGGTTGCTACAGCCAAGGCTGCCCTGGAGTGTCACATTCCCATCCAGCCCCTCCCTGTTGGTGAGCACGAGGTCAAGCATGGCACCTCTCCTTGTTGGTTCCTCTATTACTTGCAAGAGGAAGTTGTCTTCCAAAATCATCTGGGTCTATGGTTTGATTGCATTTGAGGTGATTTTTAAGGGTGAAGAAACATCTGGCACCTTTTAGAAAGTAATTTTTGTGAATAAAATAGGAAAGATAATATTGACAAGATGTGGTAAACAAACAACTATCACAAATGCAGAAAACAAACCATGGAAGATTTTTTTTCTTGATATCATTAAATGCTCAGTTTTCCTAGAAAAAGCTTTAAGAAGTGGACTAATGGGGTAACTGTAGAGGGGCAGGTGGGAGATAATCCTTCAGTCTCTGATCTGTTGTGAATTCCCTTCATGATCATGACAAATGATATAACTCTGCCCTACTTTTTCCTTTGTAAAGAAGACTAGTATTGAGGTGGGGCAGGGCTTAACTTTTTACTCTCTATATAGTTCTACACAAATAGGTGTGCATGTATGTAGTTACAGTATTTTGGGGTGGCTCAGAAGTGAATGAACCAGAATAAAAAGTCAGTTGGGGGTCCAGGGCCACTTGATATATGTGGCACAATCTATGCCAGCAAGTGTATGCTTCTGAAGAATAAGGAAAGTCCTCCTCTCTGGATGCATTTTGTTTCCCCGTTTTCCAAAAATATAGCAGGAAAAAAGTAGCAGATTTCCCTGGAAGCACTGATGAAGGAAACCTCCTGGATAGCATGGAGGTCCTTCTATCTGGGCCTTAGCTGCTGTTTCATGCTGTTTCCATGCAAAAGGAAGCTGGACATGGTACAGGATGGGTTATCACTTCCCATATGGAAGGTAATAACCCCAGGGTGGGAGAAGGAAAGAGCAGCAGAGCAGTGCAGGAACACCCATTTCTCAGTGTGTCCAAGGTGTTAACTTCAATGTGCAAGATACTAAGCTATCTTAATTTGCCCTGGAGAAACATTTAGGAAGTGGGACATTTAAGTCTTCCATTCCTTCAAAAAGACTGGGCTAATTTAAAAGCAGTCTTGATGAAGGGCATTCTGATCCAGAAAATCATCTTTCAGGATACTACATATTATCTTAAGTGCACATCTAAGTGCTTTTCTTGAAGATGGTGCTGCCAGATCGGAAACAGCAAGAAAGAAAATAACAAACGGTTTTAAGAATGCAGGAAAATCAAAGAAATAATCAGCATGGCCCTGTGCTAGAGATAGCATTGGAGATGGGGGTTAACAAAATGATAACCGTGAAAGTACTGGGCTCTGGGTCTTGTTAGCCTAAAAGGAGGTGACAGAGATGTATAAAGATACAACTGGGGTGTTAGATACATGACACATGGAGGATCTGTCAATTCAGGAGAAGCTGTCAGGCTGAAAGCTTTGGATAGGGACTTTTTTTTTTTTAGTTCAGAGCTTGTGGATATAAATTTGACAATGTCCATAAAAGTCAAGTCTTCTGTACAATTTAATGGGGCTTAACAGGAGGGTTTGGGAGTGCTTGGTATTTTGGAGCAGCAGACGAGAGTTAGAGCATGAGCTGCTGCTCAGGGGGCACATGAAAGCTGCAGCTGCCCAGCAGGAGGGCTCACCAAGAGCTTAAGGAGCACAAAAACATTTCTTCAAACACCATCTCCACTAGGATTTTAGGAGCCCATTTGGCTGAATGCTGAAGTCAGTCCTGTCAGAAGTTAACATGAGCCACTGTTAAATACCAAAAGTGGGTCTTTTTCCTCTGTGGCTGCTTCTCACTGCCCAGGTTTTGACAACTGGAAAGGGTGGGTAGAGAGCGTCTCAACAGGATTCCTCTCTGCCACACTGCCAGATGGTGCTCAGCACTTCACAGGGATAATTCTGTTATCAAGACAAGGTGTTGACCAAGTCTAAACCACCTTGTCCCCTGAGAGAAAAGAGACAGGCTTGAGACGTTAAGGGAGCTTATGCCTTCATAAGATTCCTCTTCTTGCCTAGTATCAAGTAAACCATATATATCTTGTTTGTTTGATTATTTATTTCCTTGTTTATATGTTATTACTGAGCTGCAAGATTTCTGGTAGCGGTGGAAAGGAAGAATCAGAAAAAAAGGAGTTCACCCAGACTTGAGGTGAACAACTACTCCTACTATCCTAAGCCATTTAGATCTAGAAGTGGACTAAAGCATGCAAATAAATGCTGTGTTTTTAACATGACCATAATTGGAGCAGTGGGTGCTTGGGCACACTGGGAATTCATTTGGAGCACTTCTGCATAAGGAGCACTTCTGCATAAGTACCTCAACATAAAATAAAGGCCTAACTCTGGGCCCCCAGGAGAGAAAATTCTGACTTGTACTCTGCCTACATACACTCAGATTAATGCATAATGCAGCAAGTTTCTTCCTTTCTATGCCTGTCCCTTTCTCTTTCTCTCTCTCACATATGCACGCAAGCAGCTGAACTCCCACACAAGTTCTATGGGGAAATTATAGCCTGCTCATGTCACTCCCTTCTTTGTCACTGAAATAGTGTCATAGGTCTGGAAAGTGCTCTCTTTGTGCAGTACCAAACTTTTTCCAGCTCAGGAAGGTCTTACTTTGGTAACACATAGATTAGATTTTCCTATATACATTAACAATATTTTTTTCTTCCAAAACCTGGTTTGGCTCTACACTAGTCATAAACTGTAGCTTTTCTGTTGGCAAATCTTTGGGAACTAGGCATGAAGAACCAAACTTTCTGTTGTCAGGTCACATTAAGTCCAGCATTTCTCACAGGCAAATTGTGTCTTGAATGCTCTGCATGATTCAGAAAAAAAGGCCTTTCTCCATATAAAGCATCAGCTCCCATTAAGCAGAAGAAATAAACTGCTGCATGCAAAAGGTGTGAGCACATGGCTTATGAATAATCTGAACAACTTTAGAAAAATCACCTCAGAGCATGACAAACAGCAGTAACACACTCCGATTAGTATCTATGGTCCTCCAAGACCAATGCAAGTGACCTGCTCACTGTGAAAAGGGGGCACAGCTCATGGCTTGTTACCAGTGGCAGTGAGAGGGATTTTAATGCTGTGGATCTGCAGGGAATTCAGTGGTGGAGGTGAGCAAGGGGCACGAACAAGCATTCGTCTCCATGCTCAGCAAGATCCAGGGCAAGTAGCTGCCAAGGAACAGTGGTGGAAAGGCCAGTCACAGTCTTTGAAGTATGCAAAGATGGGCTTGAAGAAAAAATTATCATTGTAAACCAGGGATGGCTAAGTTCAAAGAGACTGAGGACTATGAGTATAATATGTCCAGCAGCATACAGCAATGCTTTAAAAAATATTTTGTTCAGTATTTCATAAGGAACCTTGCCATAAATACTCCTCCTCCAGTCCCCTTCTTTTTCTTTTGTGTCAGGGATGAAGAAAGTTACAGTGAGCACATCCTTTCACCTGAATACGATACATTCCTGTAGGACTTTAAGAACTGTTGACTTGTAAATCTCAGATACTTTATTCCTCCAGCAACAGAGGAGAAACTCATGAAGCACATGATTTTGGACATGGAAAATACCTGACCATGACTATGCAACATGATTGTCACAACTTTTCCTCCAGGATATTTGGGAAGGCACCACAGAACTTCACCAGAAAACAAAACTATAACCATAAAGACATCTCAGCAGCACTGTCAGGTCCCTGTGGAAGGTAATTCCTTGGCCTTGTACATTGGAAAATGACAGCATTCAAACATTTGTGTGCAGATGAAAAATGAGAGTCAGTACAGTTAAGACTCACTGCAGCCAAATTAAGTAGAAAATGAAATATTTTAAGAAGCATTCATTGGTGAGTGAATTTGAATTAGCTGCAAACACAGATGATTTTCTTCCTATTGCCAGACCACACAGAAAAGCTGCTTGGATTTAGTTCCCTCTGTATATCACACATGTCTTTCCTTTATTTCCTGGCGTAGATAGATGTGTGATTAAACTATCACTTTTGATATCCCAAAAAGCTGAGGAAAGGAGATTACACTATAAATCACATAAATTCTTTGCATTTGTTTGTGAGTTTTAGACAGCTTTTAAATTTTTCTTTTGTGATTACAGCAAATTTTAGTAGAGATAAAACATAAAGTGTTATAGGTATTGTTTTGGAGTCTGGATTTATGAGATCAGTTTATACGGATAATTTTGACAACAACTGCAAAGTCATTTAGACTTTTTATTTGATACGAAGCTGTTAGATTAAAATGCCACTTAAATCTATTACTTCTTTGTGCCAACAGAAGTGAAAAGAAGGTATCCCATTGAGCTGGTCACTGTCATTTTTCATTTTGCTTTTTTAGGGTAGGATATCCCCAAATTAAACCTCCATTGGTATTTCTGCTGCAGCTACCCCAGAATTATATCCTACATGCCAAAGTCCAAGACCACTGGCAGCAGTGGGAGCTCTTGGGTGTTGGTGGTTGTTGAATCACAGCTCTGGAGATCTGGGCCCACCCTTCAAGGGAGAGAGCATACAGTGGTGATGCCCACAGCTCCCTGACACCTCTCCCTCTACACATGTGTTTCACATCCACTTGCTGCACTGGGGCCACAATTTCAGCAGATGATCCTGTCATGTTGTCCTGGGTTCAGCTACAGCAGTTATTTTTTTCTCCTTCTTAGTAGCTGGTGCAGTGCTGTGTTTTTGACTTTCAGCCTGGGAACAACGCTGATAACACCGATGTTTTTAGTTGTTGCTCAGTAATGTTTACTCTGACCAAGGACTTTCTCAGTCTCATGCTCTGCCAGGGAGGAGGGGAAACCGGGAGGAAGCAGAGACAGGACACCTGACCCAAACTGGCCAAAGGAGTATTCCATACCACAGCACGTCATGCCCAGTATATAAAGTGGGGGGAGTTACCCGGAAGGCCCAGATCGCTGCTCGGGTCGGGCTGGGTATCGGTCGGCGGGTGGTGAGTGGTTGTGTCCTCTCCCCTTGTTATTTCCCTTATTATTATTGGTAGCAGTAGTGGTTTGTATTATACCTTAGTTACTGGACTGTTCTTATCTCAACCCACGGGAGTTACATTCCTCCAATTCTCCTCCCCATCCCTCTGGGAGTGGGAGGAGAAAGAAGTGGGAGGAGTGAGCGAGCGGCTGTGTGGTTCCAAGTTACCAGCTGGGCTTAAACCATGGCACACATGGAGAGAGACTTTGCTGTCTGATCCTCTGCAGCTCATGGGGAGTTCATGGAAGATGAGCCTGAACATTTGTGCTCTCGGGCCCCAGTCCAAAAGGAAAGACTTGGGTAGGATTTGAATTGAGTCCTATTCTCGCTTAGGACTGATCAGCAAGTAGACACAGAGTAAACAAAACTAGTGAATGTGACCCGGTACATAAATGAGTAACTTCATCCAGTGCTGAATTAGAGGCACAATAAGAAACTCCAGTAGCTCTGCTGTGCCTGATTAATTTTACAGAGTGAAACCATACACCTTTCTTGAGCACAGAGTAGCAGTAAGGTGTGTTTGCTCCCAGGTTTCTGACAGTCTGCATCCAAACTGCAAGGTAGGTGTGTCTCCAGTGGGCTCTGGTGGTAGCAGGTACAGTCAGTCAGGGACTGTCAGTCAGGGCATCATCACTAGCCAGGAGTTCTCAGCCAGTCAGTTTGGACATAATTGTGGACTAGACATCTTGTGTTCCGTGTACAGTACACCCACCATGAATGAGGATGAGAAATACAACATCAGATTGCTGTTAATCTAAGAGGAGGAAATACTTTGTGCAATGTGTTGGAGTATATGTCAACCAACGGAAGCTGGTGATAAGCTATTAGGTGATGCTCCCAGTTTCCTCCTCCACCCTCCAGCAGCTCGTGGGGACTCTGCATGCATCCGTATGCACTCCATACCTACACACTTGGTTTTTAACCATTTCAGTAAAACTAGGCATATGGGGTGTTTCTGAGGAGAAGCACTGTTCTGACCTGATGATCAGCCATTAGATCTGATGAACACAGTACAGGGACCAGGAGAGATATATGTGTACATATGCACAGCAATGCAAGGCATGGCCTACTGGACAGGGTAACTAACATTTCAGCAGCTTGCAGAAAGATGCAAAAGCACATTCCCAAGGATCCATCCAAACTAGACGAGTAATTCAGAATAACATTTATACAACTCACTTTGCTTGTTTTAGCTGTGAGTAAACATCAAGTATTTTTTGAGGTGGACTGTAGCCTCAAAACCATTTATACAGCCACTTCTCTTTTAACACTGAAATCAAGAGACTACTCACAGCTGTATGAAAGGCCTGATGGCTCAGAACCCTTAGTCCCAAAATAATGATGCAGTCAATCAGTCATTGCAATGGTTATTCAGGCTTTGTTTAATTACATTCACAGGATAAGTAACCTCAGGAGGTTGTGAGTTGGTAGCTTGGTTCAGAGCCATTAATATATTGTAATAATTATAATAACTGTAATAACTGTAATGCAATTGCAGATATCAGTATCCTTCCTCTCATGTTTTGTTACTTTTGCATCTTGCCCTTATCCAGACCAGGTGGTCTCTGGACAACTCCAGGCCTTGGCGGAGATGCAGAACAAGCACTGGGGCAATGTGTGAAGGCCTCCCAATGGAGGAGTGCACAACCACCCACTGAGAGCTGAAAACCACCCAGGGTGAGGATAGGGGGTTCTCAGATCTGGCACTTTACTGTCAGCATAAGGACTGGACTGCCCTGGAATGGGACTTTGTGGGACAGAGAATGTATCTACCTGTGTATGCCAATTTGTACTGTGGAGCCACCTTGATCTGTAGTGAGAACCAAGTGAGAACTACTTATTGTTGCACTGGAGTTACACTCTAATTATACAACAGTTACACTGTCTCATACTTGTAGTTATCATTAAATCTATAATTCCCCACATTCGAGAATCTCTCCCATGTTAATATAATATAATTAAAGCAGACCCTCTTTCAACAGTATCTGCATTAAAAAGGAATACCAAAGAGACCATAATAGGTGAGAGAGGTTAATAATAGGTCATGTGGTTAATCTTCCAGTTACAAGGGCAAACACTAATTACAGGACTGGGAAGGGAACGGGCAGTCTGATTGCAATATGATTATGGTGACCTTGTTAAGGAGTGATCCAAGTCATGATGGGGGGCTCAATAAATAAAGATAATACATCCCTTGCCACCTCCCAGCAAATGTCAGATGAATGCTGGGAACGGCATTAGCCTGCTCTGCAGACAAGGCTGTAAGGACGGAGCCTGAGCTGTGTTACTCTCCAGCCCCATCTCAGCACAGCAGGATTGCTGGCTTCTCATTCTGCTCACTGAGAAAAACAAAAGCACTGGCTACCAATAACAAATATATCATGTTGACTTCTAAAGGGCTCTGCAGTACAGCATGTTACAAATTATAGCAAACTTCCACATGTTTGCACATCGGAGATGTGGCAGAGCATCATGATTCACCATGTTGTCAATGGCATGGGGGGAATTCCCAGGGAGCTGCAAAAATCCTGGTTACCATCTAGGCTGACAAATGGTAAAAACTCAGGCTTTTTCTGCTCTTATTTTAACCCTGAGCATAAACTCCGCTGCCCAGGAAAACATATCCTACAGCTTATAGCAGTTTCATTATCTCAGAAGAGAACTTGCTGTCTGTGCTGCATACTGGTCCATAGAGAAATTACCAGGCTTCCAAATTTAATTAGGGCAGGACTCAGACAGGGAACACAGTGAGGTTAACACAGATGTCTGTATGTCCCATCATTCTCACATCCTGTAATGAACAGGCATTTGGGGAACAATACAAGCCAGTACTGGAAGCATGAACAGTCCTGCGTTATAGACATGAGGCTGATGCCTGCTGAAAGTCATTGGTATGGAAAGTCTTTTGTTACCCATGGTGGTTTTGTATGTTAATTGAGGACAGGGTTAATCTGAAAAGCAATGTCTCCAGCCAATATCAGGGCTATATAGAGCTCCTTGGTCTGGCAGCTTGCTGGCTGGATGTGAGCAGGGTGAAGAGCAATGACTGGAGCTGTTCAAACTCTCTTAATTTCTGGTTTTAAAAAGTATGCAAAAATATTACCTACTTTGTATATTTTTTTTTTTTAACTACATTTGCTCTTATCTGAATATATATTTTATTGAAGAGAAATGTCATGGTAACTGCCATACACATAAGGAAACAGTCCCTCTGGGTTTAGTTACTCCTATAAATAAAATTCAGGCTTAGCCATGCAAAGCCCTGCTTTTGGGTGTCCAGAAGGTAGGTACCAGGACATTTCTTCAGCTGCCTGCATTGCTCGTTTGAGGGCTTGCTGTAGCAGGAGGTTTGGAAGACTGCAGGCATCGAGCTAAGTTTTTCAGAAATGGAAAGAGCGTGGGAAGAACACTGGAACCCTGAAGGTGTGAAGGAAATCTGTGCCAGCTGTTTCTGTGTAGGTGTATATGTGCAAAAAAGCAGAAAGCAATTAAACTTTGACATTTTTCTATGAGATTCCACTCACAATGATTTGCTATTTAATATCAAAATAAACTCCAATTAATTTGTTCCATTTTATCCACCCTACATGTTGTATTGCAAGTGCTGATTAGCAATTTCACAGATAATCAACGTAAGTTTACAGGGCTGTTCCACTAGCTCCCATGCTACCTTCTGCAGTGCCAGTTACCCACCTTTGAAATGTCCACCTGGATGTCAGAGAAAGCCAAACCGAATATGTAAGGATAGTAATTTTCTATTCATGCCTTTTCTTTCTACCGTTAGTTTTGTCAGGTTAGAATATCCTGGGAGCAGAAATGAGTTTGCAGGAGAAAGGGTCAGAGACCTGGTGATTTTCCATGTATCAGTTTTCCGTACCCCCATGCTGAAAGGTGACCTGCTTTGGGAGGAAGCAGTGGGTTCGGTCCCTAAACCTCCAAATATTTTCAAGTTCCAAAGGAGTAGATGAGACCGTAAAGTCCTTGTCTTTTTCAGGCATGTGCAGTTACACTCATGAATGGCCTAAACACTGGGTTTGCTCACCTCTGCAGGAGTTTCAGCAGACTAACTCCTGCAGGTGCTTGGGGAGAGGAGGAAGGAGGGGAAGGGCCCAATGAATTCCCAGGAGACAGGTTGCTTCAGACGACTGCTGTCATCTTGAGTGAATTTCACTCTTTCTTCAATGATACAGTATTTTACAAACTTTGACAAAGCTCATTTTGCAAAGATGGCTAAATTGAACCACAGAGCTGTAAGGAGGGCTGTAAGGAGGACCATTCTGGACCTTACCAACTTTGAATTACCTCTGATTTGAGGGCTTACGTGATTCTGTCTGATAAAACTTAACTGTTTATTTCTGGCTATAAATCAAGGATTTTGTCGGGGTTGCTATAGGATACTATTCATGGTCTTTTTTATTTGAAGTCTGAATAGTAAATAGTTCTCCCTGGAAACAACTAAATCTGTGATAATTTTTTTATTTTTCTTGGTTGTAGAGGATGGCATTCTTAACTCAGCTTTTTCTGCTGCTCAGTCCTTCTGTTTCTCCCCTAAGTTTAAGCATGATAAAAGGAAAGACAAAGACTGTGATTTTTCTATTACAGTAAAATGCTGTAGCCGCCCCCCCCCCGCCCCCCCCACCTTCCCATCGTATCT
>NW_009938036.1:9961-40245 GCF_000696875.1 Nestor notabilis
AAAACAAGAGGGTTATTCAGTGCAGCAAGTGATACAGATGATCACCACGCCTTCTGAGCATGCCTGCTATTTTTAGTTGTAACATCCCTAATGAAAGCCTCAGATAGTACCACTGGGTTTACTCAAGGATCTGGTGTATTAAAACAATCGTAAGCCTCGCCAAGGGTATGGAAACAATGATGAGTATAGAGAAGCAAGCTGTGATGTGCTATCCAAACAGCCACAAAATGAGAAAGATTATTTAGAACAGTTCTTTAGCAAGTGGAAATATTTATTCTTTTCACTCTAGAGAGTAAACACTGTAATATATTCAATCCTCTAGCTGCTCACTCAAAGGATTTAGAAGTCTGGTCTTGGTCACCTTGCAAGTGGATGTTGTGCCGTAATAAAGTACTGGAGACTAGAGGAACATCATAGAACATTCAAATACCTGCTAATATTTTTGTCTGATGCCTGAAGTACAAGCAGTTCAAAATACCCACTACAAGTTTCAGTGAGCCTACTAGCTGTTGTAAATGCACTCCTATTTGCTGTTAGCCTTCTACCTGCATCTGACAATTTGGTGGCATCTTGAAGCTCACCCCCATCCACTTTGTTGCAATTCCAAACTATCTGACCCCCTACAAGGTCTGTGGACTGGTATTAGGATGCCCTGACTATCCACTTCTGCTAGACACGGGAAAGTGTACGTGTACTAGAGAGAGCTCTGTGAGGGGAGAAATTGGGGCTGAAACAAGGAAGTCAAACAGAAGATTCTGCAGATAAGGGCTGGAAGGGAAAAAGGGAAATGGTGTATCAGTTTCTGAAAACTGCAACCATAATGAAAAAGAATACAAGATCTAATATATACGTCTTAAGTTAGAGAAAGAACTTTGGTCTCCTGGAATATTTAATACTTTTCCATTTCAAAAGGAGAAAAAATGTCCTTCTTATTTTTATTTATATTTTTTTTAGAAAGAGGCTTTGTCTTTGGAAAGCTCAAAGATAGGACATTTAACAAGTGCAGATTCTTTCTCTAAGCTAGAAGTGGCATACACACATTCAGGCTTGGCTCCCTGTGTAGGTGACTCCAAGGTCTCCAGGTTGGCTCTGCTTTTCTTGGCCAGCCTCAGCTGTGTCTCTGATATGGCCTGAGTATGGCCTGGGATTTGTTTTAATTCCTCAGGTGTCCTACCAGCAGAGTTGAGCCTGCAGGCCCCCAGAGAAAGCAGGGATGTGGGCCACCTTGAATGAGCTGATGATCTGGGTCTTGGTGAAAGCGTTCTATTATCACTGAGCTTAAAACTGCCAAGAATTTGGTCTGTTGTCCCCCTGGAATCAAGACATTCAACCTCAGCAAGATCTGCAATGTGTGAGAAGGACTCCTCCTGAGCGAGTGAGTTGGTTTTCTTTCAGATGGGATCCTAGCCATGCTCATCTGGGGGAGCACAGGGAGAAAGAGAGGGGAAAAGCCCCTCTCTTATTTGTTCTACACAATAGTGGCATTATTTAATGTCATGCAAACACTGAAGTGCTTTCTACTGATTGAGTTTTTATTTATTAGGAAGTATGTTCTTAGGCAGGCTGCGTACCTCAGAAGTACTTGAATGAATTAATCAATGCATACTCCCTACCACTGATCAAATGCAGGATAGCAACAGAAGGCCACATGCTAGCAATTTCCTGGCAGATGGGTCCTAACCACCATCTTTCACTTATGCAATTTAATGCTAAAAACCACAAGCAAACTAATTGAAAAATAGCATTACACACACACACACAAACCCTCTTCTTCTTTCATTCCCCTCACACCAACTGAATAGTAAGTGCTGATGTATTATTAGCGCCACACTGCTAACATGGAGACTAATAAAAGCATAACTTTGATCTGTTTTGACAAATGCAAGTACAAGTTTGAGTATTTAATAATTACATTAGTCAAAGTCACCGATGATGACACGTGACAGTGTGTTATTTAGAGAAAGGGAAACAGGTATTCACATCACCAGACTGGCTTCTATTTCAACCAGAGTGTGAAGGTGTTTTTACCTTCCTTTCTTCCACTTGCTCCATGGGAAAAGCACTCACAGAAAGCCTGGGCCAAAGGGAGCAGTATCCTATTTCCAGGTTCAATTCATTATTCCTTGTTGGAGCAATATTATGTACAGCCAATCATTTTCTCATACAATATTTGAAGATGTTTTGTGAAATTATTGTCCATTAAAGTGGTCTTCACAACCCAGCTTGACTGATGCAAGTCAACTGACTAGATGAGTAGTCCTAATCCATTTCAGTGCAAAGATAAACAGGGTTACTGAAAGCACTTTAGTAGGGGTTTCAGCTACTCTGCTTTCCCCTATGCTCATGTGTGGTTGCATGGTCACTTTGCTTGTTGCAGCTGAAAGGTGGTACCTTGTGAAGCAGTAACAACTTTTACGCTGATGGACATCCACCTATAGCTTAGGGTTACCGAATTCTTGCAATGAATCAAGCACTGGTAGATATTGTGCAAAGAGAAATCTTTGACTAAAGAGCTTTTTGTCTAAGTAGGAAACAAGAAGCAGTAGCTGGAGACAGACTGACTAAGAGGAAAGGGAGGAAGCAAGAAACAGGGAGATAATATCGGTCAGGATGGCGGCTAATAGTCTCAGCATCTCGGCAGACTGACTGATGTCAAGCTGAGAACTTTGGCAAAAGGCCATCCTAGTTTAGAATTGGAAGGAAAGCAGCAACTGGAAATAAAATAGCACTATGTAATAAATGGAAGGAAAAAAAAAAAGAAAGTAGCTAGCAATCAATACAAATGGGAAGTTAATGAGGTGCAGAAAAATTACAAACTTATATAAAGTCACCAGAGAAAAACCCATCCATAAGAGCAGAATGAAGAGGTTTTAAAGGACTGCCAGGACGAAGAGAAACAAGAACTGAGATAGGCCAATTTTCAGAGGAGTAATGGGTGATAATGGTCCAGAACACACATAAATGTCTTATAAGCAATTCTGTTGTATTATCAGGAGAAGCAGGAAGATGCACCTGTATCACACATGCCTGACAAATTTCTTTCTGTTCTAGGCCAAACAGTACCCAGTCAGCTAATCAATTAAATTATCAAATTAATTATTAAAATATCATGAAACTACCATGAAATGTTTATATCATGCAAAAAGTGTTAAAGGAGTAAATTAAGGTACCAGACAGTCATGAAAGCAATCTGGTCTGCTTATTAACCTGGGCCCACCCTAATAAACTGAGTTTTAACACAGAAAGTTTCAAAATCTGGGAACACAGAAAGAAGATTAAACTTACATGGAACATTCAGAAAGCACAGGCTGTAAAGCACTAATTCTAGCAAGGCTGTCAGATTCATAAAGAAGAAGCTGCTCAAACGTAAGCAGAATCACATCCTGTACTCCAAAAGATGACGTGGCTATAAGCATGCTAATGCAATCTTTAGCTGCAAAACCAGGAGAGTGGTGAGAAGGAGAAGGGAAGATAAATGTCCTCTGTGCAGGACACTGAAATCCAGGACTTGGTGTGAAGTGCAGTGCTGGAATATGTGTGCACTTTTAGGGGTTACACCTGCTCAGAATTTGAGGGGACTGCAGAAGACACTTGTGAAATGATGGGATGGGTCGTGGAAATGCCTTTGTCTCGTAAAGACCTGTATCCATTTACATTATCAGAAAGAAATATGAGGGGTCTTTATTGCAGTATGTAAACATGCCTCTGGAGAGAAAACATGGGTCACTGTAGGAGGGAATTGAACAGATGAAATGGAATGCCCTGAGATGTTAATGGGAAATCAGACAACAAGATTTGGTTCTTGCCCATAGGCTTAATGTTAGTGAGTCTGTAACATCTGTGGGCTGTCAGGATGGCATTTGGAAGAGGAGGAGGTGGCAGCTACGCAGATGGCAACCCCCAGTTCTTTATAATGAGAGGAGGTAGTTCCAGAAATACTCCAAAAGCACTCAGGTGAAGGTGTAATGCAGCAGCAAAGGAGACTGATCAATTCAAACAGTGACATGAAACCAAGAAAACACATGAAGTCTCACCAAACAAAAAGGCAAAAACTTAAAGCAGTGGAGGTGATGTAGCCAAGGGAAGTGGAAAGAGGCCCATGTTAAACTGAAGGGCCAGGGAAATCACAATTTGCAGCAACATTAAGAGCACCTTATCAAGAGAGAAATTTGTAAAGAGTACAGAAAAGGACATTGCAATTCCTGAGTTGTAACTATGGGGACTCAGCCAAGAGTTTGAGTTCTGTAAAGTCAAGGCTATGCGTGGGAGGTGCTCTGGAGAAGAGATGGGAAGAGTGGGAGGGAAGGAAGAAGGATAGAGACAGGGATGTTCAGAAGATGAAAGAAGTGCCAGACAGGCCAATTCATAGTAAATCCTTGCTTTTGCTACAATGCTACCAGCAGACAAGTTGCAGAAGCTGTAAGCACCAATGCTGGGCACTGCACCCTCCCAACCCTTGAACTGCCTCATGCATTAGATCTTCCTAAAAGACCTCTTCTTAACTTACCTCTTCCTAACTTACCTCTTCCTTTCACTACCAGTGTATGCCAGAATACCTGAGTTCTTAGTGCTGGAAAACTCCAGCACTAAGTGACAGGACATGTTCCACGGGGAGTTCATAGGTTAATGCTGTAAATTTTGCAACCCTTCTTCCTCTCCCAGTGTGGACCTGACAGAGAAGGATCAGCATCAGCTGTCCCCATGAGCACTATCTCATTCCAGCTTTGAAAAGGAAAAATCAGCTGCAATATTTCTGAAAGCTTCTTCTGTATTTCTTTGTAGAGCAGCTTTGGGAAGATATAAATATGTATATACATATATATAAAAAAAATCTTTTTTACATGACAAGAAAGAAAAATACCATTGCAAATGTTGTGCTTTTGTCATGTATTTAAATTCCTGTTCACAAATATTAAAAGTTTGCTTTAGCTCTTTTTTTAGAAGGAATGAAAATGGAAAAAGTTCTGTCAAAACTTCTATGTCATTAAAGTCTTTTTTTTTTTTTAGTTGAAAAAGATTTAAATGATATTTTTGACTAGGATCATTACAGATACAAAACCAATCTGAAAAGTAACAGGAAGAAGAGGCTGCTTTAGCCATTCGACAGCATTCAGTATCAGTCTCAAACACAGGCAAATTCACAGTTTGGGGTCATATCTATCTAAGTGGGAGACTGCCTTCCTCCCTTCTACTCATGAGAAACCCCCAGTGTTCCTCAACTCGCCATATCTGTGGGGAGCTGCAAGGAACACATTCCCACTGTGAGTAATAACCACTAATCCCCAAGCAGTTGAGTAAATATTCCTAAAGAAATATGGGTGAAAAGACATAGAAGAAATGGGTGGCTCTGAGGCAGGGGAGGAATGAAAGCTGAAGGAATGGAGGTAAGAGGGTATGTTCTCCAGATGTGAAGAATGAACACACAGACTGGATGCTTTTATGAAATAACCATCTCAGTGGCTTGAGGGACACACTGGGTTTTGGTTTAGGGAGGTCAGCGCATGCTGCCTTTGTGCAGTGCTGCACCGTCTCACCCTGGCACAGCCTAGTGACACCCCCTTTCCTGTATGCTGCTTTCCCTTACATGGGGACCAGAAGAGAAAGGGGCAGGAGGCGGTAAGACCGATTGCAGTGATGCCAGGATCTGACCCTGTCTAGCTAATCAGCACGCCTTACTCAAAACTCTGAATGAAACAGCAATCCTGGCAGTGAAAATGTCTTCCCCATGCATTACACTGCGGGGGTCAGCCAGTTATTCCTGGAAATGGTTAATTGCTGGCCAGCTTTGATCTCCTTGAAATAGAAATCAATTCATATACTGACAATTTCTCAAAAAAAGGTGTGCCTCAGCACTCAGAGGTTTCCTGCACTTTTGGATATGTCTCTGTCTCTCCATCACTCCCCCCATCGGCTCTTAGGAAAATTGTACTTAATGGCAAAGGTGATGGAGGGAGGGGAGCATGGAGCCTACAAAGCTGCATTTTTATTTCACTGAAGGAGGAACTCTAGCTAAAGGGAAGAAAGCTATTAAACATCTTCAGGAGCAGAAAGCCTGAAGACACAAGCAGCAAGGCATGAAATCTGAACGTTTTCATGGGAACATGGGATTCAGCTGCAAAGGCTGATCACAGTCCATCTGAACGTAGATGCTCATGTATGTACAAATAGAAGAGAAGAACATGGAGCTTGGGTTCAGTTGTGTAGATGTAGGTGTCCAGTGTCACCTGAGATGTTTTGGGATATCCTATCTGATCTCTCCCTGCTATCCCAGAATGGCATGAATGTCACGTAGGTCCCATATCATATCCACCAGCCTTCCCACTATGTCTCAGGTACCCCAGGATATGTGAACTGGTTCTAGACACCTCTGAGGCCTGCCCTAAAGTTGAGGCACCCTTATCTGGGGTGCACGTGCAGGAGAGTTCATGGGGACTTTCTCGTCAGTGTGTGTTAGTGGATTGTAGACTGCAGCACAGGTACACTTGTAACTGAAGCACCTACACCTCCGTCAGAAGGGGTGTAAATAAGGGGAACCCACAGTTCCATGTAGCTTATGCTTGTGGCCTTCATGGCCTGGGGGGGTGCATACAACTCAGTGGGGATGGGACTGCAAAACCGGAATTTGGGGAAATTGGTTATAGAGGGGTGTTTAGAAGTCTGTAGTAGTACATTAATCTTGTGTGTCTCCTATTGTGGTTTATTTGTTGTATTGCTAATATTGACCCTGAATGTATAGTTCATAGACTGATGATTAATTCTGCATTTTTAAAAAACCAATAAACCACTCTGATGTTAACTTCAGTTAAAAATACATAAATTGATCAGTTTTTCATTGTAACCCTTATCTTTACAGCCAGAGAAGCCTGGAGAAGGATTCAACCTACCCCACAGTAGACACAGTGCATGCTCATCTCTCTTGGCTCTGCTGATGGCATTGCCCCCAGCTGCCCTGATTGTAAAAGCATTTTAGGCAGATAGTTCAGACACAAACACCTACATTTAGGCATCTTAGTCTCAAGCTAAACCATGTACCTTCAAGTGTCTGAAACTGAACTACTTGTTCTAAACTTGCTGCTGAGACTGTAGTCAAGGTTTTTCTAGTGGGTCAGTCATCCAGTCCCAAACCAGGCATCTAAGCTCAGATGAACTGCCTTCTACAAATGCCTGTTTCTCTCCATGAGGTACAAATAGGGGATTTATTTGACTAGATGCCTTGTCTAGTAGATAACCATAGGGTGGTGGCACCAGCCAAATATAAGGTGCAGCAAAGATTAATCAAGAGCACAGAGGGATATGAAGTGGTGATTCAGCACTGCAAGAGGAACTGCAAAATTCCTCTTGTTTTTTTGAAAGTCTCTGCTTCATTCTACATTAACTGCTACCAGCTCTCCAAGGAGGGGGAGAAATGAAGGAAACTTGTTGGTACTCTGGAAACCAGAGGTGGGTGACAAATGAGGGGGTTGGTGATTGCCTTTGGCACATTAACAAATAAACTTTCTTTTAAACCCCATTTGGCAAATTCTGGCCCTCCAATAAGCACAGATGCCTGTTTCTCATCATGTTGTATGTTAAAGTTAGCCTCTCCTATGCTCTGTTGTAGCCTAGGGTAGTACCTTTTGAATGTACTTTCATTACTTTCAGGAATAGGTTAGAACATAATGGCATGTTTCTCTTCTGGGCAATGCAATTAACCTTTCCTGGAACAACAGAGCATGGATTACAACATTTAATGACAAAATCAATACATTATTTTCTTGCATTATATTTATATATGCCCTCTTGCTGCAGCATCCAAGCACGGAGAAACGTGATTTTTCTCATGGAAGAGATTTGCAGTTCCCTGCCACATCAAGTCTTTGTCTTTTTGGAGTTGCATCTACATTTTGACAATTCTGTGTTTTTGAAAAAGAAATACCTATGCAGCAATGAATCTCATTTGCTGAGTACCACCAAACACTTCCTCTGCTTCAGTTATGAGCACCAGATTTTATTATTCCCAGGCCTTTCCATTGCCATGAAAGCCTTCACAAACAGTAAGGTCAGAAACCTCTAATAATGTTTAGGAATCCTTTGCATAGTCCAAATAGTTACTGGAAAAACTCTGGTTCAGTTTGGAAAGAAGGAGAAATATTTGCTAAGTCAGCAAACCGGGTTTTAAAGCACTTTATGTAGTAAGATTAAACCTGTTAAGTTCATTATACGACTTGCTCAAAAAGTCTAAGATTTGCTCTTCCCTAAGAAATTGCAGAGGAAATTAAAATTAGTTGTTTGCCCTAGTCAACCACTGCCTACATCTGTATGTAAAATTATTTAGACTATAGGGAATTGCCCTATCTTCTAGTTGATATCAAAATCTTTTATTTAAGCATTAGAGATTTTTTTTTCCCAGGCAAACACTGCATCACTAAAAATATCTCTTGTATCAGTCAACTTATCTGTACATCAACTTATCTGTTCAGAATATGAAAAATCATTTTACATACAAGAATAAGCCCCTTTGACCCAAACAAATCAGGAAAATAAACATAATGGCTTGTTTTAATGTGTTTTAAGTGAATCATATTGGCTTTCACATTTTGAAGTGACAGTTCAGTTCAATATTTGCCTGAATTTAGCTTTAAAAGTATAAAAAATTACTCCCAAAATGAAAATGATCATTTTGTTTGTTCCAAAAGGACTTCCAAAACTTTCTTCAAACAGCAAACCAAGAGGAAGAATAAAACCTTCAAGCTTTAGAACTTGTTCACATTTTTCATGTTATGATTTTGTAAACAATTTTCATCAAGATGTGTTTGCTACAGACACTTCTCAGGGGTGCTGCTACTTCAGTCCTGATTGGACACTGAAACCTTTCAAACAAGAGCAAATAATGAACAGCAAACCTATCCTGTTTGGGTGAAATTCCTTCTCAACCTTCCCCTGCCTTTCCCCTGGAGCCCCTAGGCACTTGCAAGCTCAGAAATTGAGTAACTCATACAGAAGCTCTCTGAGCATTCTGTGACAAGTTTATTGCTGAAAAATAACTATTTCTGCTGTCTGTTCGTTAAGAATAAATATGAGGTACACAAGCAAAACAAATCTGAAGTGGTTGTGTGACTGGGAGAAATGGCTGTGAAAATTTTTCCATATCAAACAGTTTGTTTCTCCAGGACACCAATGAAATGGCACGTCCCTTCACTGGGATTTATTTTTCCATATCTTACCCTGAGGATCCAACTTTTCAGCCTCATCCTTTGCTAATGCCACTCTGCAGCTTCATCCTGTTAATACAGCCACATTGCTTTTCCAGGCACTGGAGTACATCAGCTTATCTCCGATTCCATTCATACAAAAACATTGGTAGAAAATATCCCTGAGAAGGAGATGCAAGACCAGGGGTGAGATATTTTCAGGGCCTGCATGTCCAGAGAGAACAGCTTTGGATTTAGTAGCTCACACTCTGCCCCATCAGAGAGAATCATCTTCCTTACAGCCCCAGCACTGTGCAATGCCACGGTGCATACACAGGCAAGCTCAGTCCCCACAGTGCTGAGCAAGCTCCATTCTCAAGGAGATGATGAGGAGTGAATTGTGCTCAGGAGTCTACACTCACTTGGGAAATGCCATATTTCTAACACTTTGACAGAAACTTCTTCCAACTCAAATGATCCACAGGCAAAAATTACAAAGAAATTAGAGGGAGAGTAAATTTATTCCCTGGTTATGTGTCTGAGCATGCCCCACTCATTTTACATTGATACTCTTGCATAGCTATGAACATTCCCCATAACTTCATTCACCTTCCAATAAATAAAACAGGAGACAAGCCTCTGATTTATTAAAGATATTAAGGCAAGAAAATTAAAAACTAATTCCCCAGCTCATATATTAGGAGTGTCAAATCTCCATTTCTAACAATTCATAACATTGCCAAAGAAGTTTCAAAAGGATGAAGAGAAAAACCCATTGTTTCTAGTTTGTAAACAGAAAGGCAATCTATTTGACACAAAGCCCATGATCTAAATTAATATTTCATCAACCAGTAGTTTTATTTCTTGGAATTAAATTGTTTTCTCTGTTAATGGACCTAGGCATGTTTCATCAGCAGTAGAACAAATATTTGCAGATTTACCCTGTAGGTAGCTTTTGAAGTGTTTGTGTTTCCTACAAAAAATTCTTTACTTCCAGGAGAAATCCTGACTGAAGAACTGAGGTAATATCTGAGCCTTGTTCTTACTAGATCACTTGTCCCAATTTTTCTGCCAGAGTGATAGAGGATGGCCCCCATCCAGTACAGCCACTATGTGGCTAGAGTGCACAGGCAGGGGCCACAACTGTGTCCCATGTCCCATGGTACTAATGCTGTCTTTGACAACCAGGACCACTGAGCTTGAGAAGGAGCTGTCCTGACACCTTCCTCTTTTGTCCTCTGTGGGCTCAGGTCTCATCAATGTGTTGCCTTCTGCCTTACCCCCCATAAGACACAATTTCAATATCAGGCTCTCCTTACCTTCCCCATCTGCCTGCATGCTGTCATCTGGCCGTGCCTTTGCACATGCTGACTACAACAGTCCCGCACCAGCAGTGGTACATGAGTGCTGGGCAGATATCCAGCAGTTATCTTCTATGCTAGGTTGGCTGAAGCAGCCCCATAAGACATCCCACTGATAGAGCTGTCAAGACTACTTACACTCAGTGTGTTTAATCAGTAGATGTAGCCTGCAGTCACAACTAAGAAGCTATTTGCTTTGTGGTATAGCAATACATAGGTGAGGGACATTCACAGAGCCACACTTTTGCCTGGCTTGTGGTTTGTAGCAGTTTCAGCGTGGAGCCGGAGATGACACAGTCCAAGCACTGCTGGACCTGTAGAGGTCTGCACCTGATGACACCATTTTTCTCCTTAGAAACTTAGGACATCTCCAAGAAGAGATACCGAAAGGTTTGTTGTGTGAGGCACAGTAAATATAAACATAACTCAGGGATGGATAATCCCATGGCTAGACACATAGACAAGTGCAAAACCCACTAACAACACCCCAAACTCAGAACCCTTTGCCAGACATCTGGGGCATCTGAAGAAAGGTCCTAAACATTGAAGCATAAAGAGGTGCTATTATGCAGGCTTGTACTCTCAAAGAAGATCCCCATGTTCCCATTACAATAATCCCTGAGATGATAATTAAGTAAGTGGGCATAATGCCAGATAGGCATTTTATAGCTACATTTGTGTGAGTGTGCAGGAACAAGATGAGTTTCAGAATAGTGATAGTACCGTGAAAATGCTGCTGTGTTCTGTTGATGGTGAGTGTTATAGGTAATACACAGCTATAATCCAGCAAGCACATACACTTCCATGTATTTAAAGTAGATTATCTTCATGGTTTTCATAATAAATTTAGTGCTTCACAGAGACATTGACTAATAGCTTTCAGATATTATAGGGCAGACTCTTCCCTATAGGAAATCAGTTAAAGTTGAATCTTACTGATTTTAACCCATTTCTCCATAAAGTGAAAAAACAGGCTTTGAACTCTCTTTGGATATAACCCTGATAGCCTATTCTCTTCCATGCTGAGGCAGAAGTAATTTTTAGATCAGATGAGATAAAAGAAAGGAAATATTACCCTATTAGTTTCCTCAGTTTTAAAAATCAGCACTTTCTTCCATGTAATCTACTGGAGGGGAAGCAAGATAAATTCTGGGTAAACCCTGAAACACTGGAAGCTGGAAACAGGTATCATTTGCACATGCATAAACTTGAAAACTGACATGAGACCGAAGTGACAAATAGACACGGTGCTGACTCTCTCCAGTGAGATGAAAGTAATTTCCAGCCATCAGCCACCACTTGCAGATAGAGTGAAGAATAGGGTTGAATCTTCCTAGGAAGTACTCTTGATGCCTAGTGTTTCTATCAGTTTCATAGAGGGTTTCTTCCTCTGTAGTTTAGACAATAACTTGGTCCAAATAGCTTTGCTAAATTAAGTGGTTACTACTTCTAGTCTGTGAAGGCTCACCTCCCTTAAATTTTGATTGAGCTGTCCATCCAGCCTGAAAGAAAGAGGCACTTCTGCAGGGTAGTTCATCTGATCTGTGCTAGAGATCTATTTTAAGGGAGGTAATTCGCATCATATTTGACTCCATTTCTCTCCTTTGACCATACAAGGAACACTGACAACTAATGCAGATATAGATGTACACCGCAGATGTCTAAAACTGGGCAGATTTATGCTACACTGTGTACCTGTGTGAAGGGAAAACCTTAATCTCACTGACACTCACATAATAAGATTTTGCAGCTGGAAGCTGAAGACAGATAAATTCTGATCAGGATAAGGCAGAAATTCTCAACCATTGGGTTAATTAGAACAATTTCATTCAGGAGGTTGTGAATTCACCATCACCCAAAGAGCTTAAATCAAGTCTGGATTACAAAATATGCTCCAGCTCAGCTACAAACTTTGGAAATGCAGAAATTGCTGCAAGAAAGGCTCTGGCATCTGTTGTGTCAGAAAGTCAGTGCAAACAGATTCTGCTGGAGCTCAGGTATTCTATTCTTCTTGCTCCAGTTCACACAGAAAAACACATTAGAGCAAGGCCCACACTGATCTGATTTGGCTTCAATGACATACTGTTAAAAGCAGGGAGGCAAGGGCGAAACAACATCTCCAATGCAGCCAGCAGCAGCCTTTGCTTATGCCCTCATCCCTTCCCACAGCCTCATGCTCTAGTCTCTGGCTGAGGGCTCTGGAAAAGCTGCCCTGGCTGTACTCTCCATATCGCTGTGTGTCTTATGACTATCTTGTGCTGTCTTTAATGGGAAAATCACCATTCTGTCTTAGCAATCTCCAGAAAGCTATGTAAAATGCCATCTACAAACCTGGGTTTGATCAAAATGTTGGTAGGAGGACTGAGGAATTGCAACACAGATCTTCCTGTTTGCAGCAGGACCAGACAGAAGCAGTAGCTCACTTGTAAGTAAATATGGCCATGTGTGAAGCTTAGCATACCAATACTGTTTAGGATAGGAAGTCACAAGCTGTGCGTACCTGCTGTGTATCTCCACAGGTGACAGCCAGCACAACAGAAGTCAGTGACAGCCAGAGCAGTAAGCCAAAGTCTAGATAAGCTTTGCTTAGCACAAGTCCCAAGGACAAGCAAAGCAAAGATGATTTAAAACTCTTCCATTCCCTCAGCAAATGGAGGGACTGTTGGCTCCATACCACGTATTAGAGCACTTCCAGGCCAATTCTCATTTACATGAGCAGAAAAAGGCTCTCTGGCCTGTGGTGCTGGCTGACTACATGCACTGGCAGAAGATGGACGGTTCATCCAGACACCGTCGCTTACAGCATTGAGGACAAAGCAGGAACAGATGCCACTTCCTTTTCTCAGTGGAGAGAGGACTGCAGATTAGTCTTGTTGCTCTCAAAACTTTGGAAACAGAATCAACATTGGAAATAAATTCCAGAAGCCATTAATCTGTCTCGCTTCTGACATGAAAGGATAAAATATAGATCTGTTAAAAAACCCACAACCTGTAAGCAGTATATTTTCATTTTCCAAATTACTGAAAGAGCAGAACATGAATCCTTGTCTGTCAGCCTGAGAGAAGTATTTTATTTTCCCTGTGAAGAAGCAAATGTAAGATAATGCCATAAGCAAATGGCAGAGAGAGTACAGTTACATGAACTGCAATGTGCTGCAGCCATCAAAAGCGCCCAAAGATAACTATTGGTAACCAGAAAACTTCAGCAGACTTTTCTTTTTCCTTTTTCTTCTTGAGTTGTTAGGTCATTACACTACAAGGAGTCTGCACAGCAGGACTAAGAGGTCCGCACTGCGCAGCCTCGTGGGGGATGGTATTGTCACAGATGAGTGATTTAGATCACTTAAGGAATTACCGTCAAAGGCATTAGCAAAAGTAGGTTTAGTATGAATCTGTAAGTGTGACTTAACAAAGTTCAATAGCAAGGTTCACACCATTAGTTGTGATCTGGAAGACACACAGGAAAATTGAGTTAGAAACAAGCTAGAATGATTTACACAGTGACCAAAGACACAGAAGGGTAAGGGATACCCTCATGTTGAGTCACAAGTTTCAGAGTGGACCTCTTTGCTTTCTAAAATCCTGATGAAGCTTAGGTGTGGCTAGGTGCAATCTTGGTCTCACATTTGGATAATGCTTAATGTCTAATGGAATTAGCTACATGAATTTCATTAGTATTAATTCAGCATGCTATCAGTCACTTCCTGAAGATCTGTTACAAGTAAGGGGTCTCTCCGCCCTCAGCAAGGAAGGATCTCTTAGTCTTGCATAAGGAACCTCAAACCTTGAGAGGTGTTCCTCCTCAAGGGGAGAGTCACCTGGCATTCAGTCCCGTTGCAATTTAGGGAGAACTCAAATTGGATTCATCCAAAAGTCTGTTGTTAGTAGGTGTCTGTGCCTTGAGGAGCAGCCTTGAGAGGCATCCAGCTCAAGGGAAGATCACTGCCATGCAGCCACACTGCCTATCAGGGATTGCTCAAAGACGGCTCACTTAGGCTGTTGTATTTATTGAATAAAGTGGTTGGCTTGTAGCCAAATTGCATACAATGGGAAAGGTATGCATGAGACTCCTTATACCCAACTTTGTTCCTTGATAAATGAGTCTTGGAAAAACCACACACTATTCATGTGCCAATCACATCATTGGTGTTCCAAGCTCCTATGTGTCAATGTCACTCTGTTCCCTTGTGTGTTCCCTGAAGGAGTTCTTGGCCCAGCTACAGCTCAGGCCTTCACCTCCTTTGGAGCCTGTACAAAACTAGGGGGTTGAGTGCTTCCATCTCAGGTATGTAATGGGCACAAAGTCTTCTTTATAGGCCCTGTGTCTTTCATCTAAAGATCTTAAAATACATTTTTCTCAAGAAGAATTAAACATTGCCATTTTCCTGATATGTAAATATTGGTATAGTGCCTAAAATGAAGCAATCACCTGCTCTAGAAGGCATCTAACTGTAATAGAGAAGGGTGAAAAAAATGCAGGTTAAGGTGTCAAAACTTCGGATTAGAACAAGCTTCTTAAAGATGGTTTTAGTTGTGGAGGTTATATAGAATGCAAAGAATGGGAAAGCAAAGTATAAATAAATTAATTTAAAAGCGTATCATTGTCTCACTCAAAGTGACAAGTGAGAGGCAGAAGAATTTAATAAAAAAAAAGGAAGAACAGTGAAGAGGAATAAGAAAAAGGATGGTCACAGATTATCACATCTAGCCTTGGATCACTTCCACTGTAAGGTGATGTGTCTGCAAGGAGTCTGAATGAGGATAGAGCAGGTGGTGTGGCCAAGAATGGTTTGCTTTAAAGCATACCCCTTAACTTGTGTCCTCTGACTTTAAGAGGTGACCTCAATGGAAACTTTGGACTGCACATGCTTCCCCTGTAGCCATCTCTATTTGATTCTCTGCTTCAACAGAAGGACTGAATCCACTCAATACAGGGATGTCCCCATCCTCCCAGACTCTACCCATGCTGTTGGCCCAGCACCACATGGATCCACTTCTCTAAGCAAACCTAGCTTAGGTGCCCCTGTCCCAGCCCACTTGGCATCAGGGCCACCAACAAAGGAGCTCATGACTGCTGTGTCCATTTGATACTGGCTGCAGCAGATGGGGTGCCCAAAGGGGTAAAGACATGTCAAGGACAACCCTGCAGGGTCACTGCCTGGCTTGGTACGAATGGCCAATGGGAAGGAAGTACATGGTCTGACACAAGGCATTCTCACCAAAGACAAGGTCTGAGAGGACACAGATGTAGATCTAGTGGCTGTCTCAGAGCAGCTGGCACAAATCAGCCATGGAGCTGTCTCTCCAGACATTTGCAAGCAGCCAGTCATACTGTACATTATTCTAGGTGCTCACACAATGTATGTGAGAATGCTCTGCAGCCGTGTACAGCACCAGGAAGAACAGTGGGCTGCTTTTCTGCCCTTCTTCTTCCTTTGCACATTGTGTTTCCCATCCTGTCTTCAGAAATCCTTATGCCAAGAACAAGGAAACCCTGCCGGGAGGTGATTGCATTATTTTTTATCTTTTCTTCTGGAGTGAGTGCCATGCTGTGAAGACAGGAGCAGCTCAGAGTACCTGCCTAAAAGGGATAAATCAACATTTCTGAGATTCTCCTTCTGGCTGCTCTCCATACACAAATAGTCTCCTGAAGCAGATGTAAATATTCATTTTTTTTTCTTTTACTAAGGCAGTGAATACACATCTTCCAGTAGATCACCCATAGTAAAATATTTGCATAAAAATATAACTCAGAAATGCATCTAGGGTCATGGTTTTCTAAAACTAGTAAGAGAAATTATGATCTAATTTCATTTCCTGCACATTTCCTGTTCATTTCCTGTTCTATTTTTTCCTGTGATTCTTGCTTTGATTTTAAGTGACTTCACACAAAAAAAAAATCAGGCTCAAAGGCTGCAGAAGTGTCTTCCAAGCACCTCCTTTCCTAAATAGAGTTATTTTCTCTTTCTTTCCCCTCTGCTGTGTGCACCTCTACTGCGCTTAGCTGAATGGTGTGAGAGGAGCATGGGAATAAGCTCTGTTTCCCCTGTTCCCTGACCTGAGCAGCCCTCAAATTGGAGGATGTGGAAAGGCCTTTGTTATGCAACGAATACAAATAAGCAAAAATCTTCCAAATCCTTCATTGAGTAAGAAGGGTATTGCAATGCTGTATGAAAGAAAGGGGATATATCCCAATATATTTAGTGAACTATTAAAGTGGAAGGATGGAAAAGGACTGATTTCCATTAAGGAAATTGGGAACATCCTTTCTGTTCTAGCAAAATAGCCTGTAGGCAAGAAGAAGAAATGTCAGTTTGTAATTTACCGAGAGTTCTCAGTGCTCATGGTAGGCTTCTGCACAGAGGTGGTTGTGGTGGGATGTGGCATAGGTCAGCTGGCAACGACCACTCCAAGAGCCTAATGACCAGAAGCCTGGCTGGAAGGGGTGGGGATGTTACAGTTTTCAGGGACCCAAAATGTTGTTGTAAGACAGAAGGGAATATTCTCTTCTTCACATCCAGCAAGGATAAGGCAGGAAGGATAGGCTGTAAGTCACAGAAGTTTTCTGCAGTGTCAGAGAAGTTTGCAGCAATTCTCATCTCTGGGCAATCAGGGCTAAAATATCAGCCCTTTTGGCCTAAAAAGAAAGAACAAATGATGCAGTTTTCTGAAGCATCTCATGGGATGCCTTTCCAGTCAGCTCCTGGTTTTCCAGGGGGAGGAAGGAAAGAACTGACAGAGAGGAAAAAGAGAGTGAAAGCAAAATCCTGAGCAGCAAGAAGAGAGTACCTATTTGCCAGGGACAGTGGCACCCAGCTGAGTAGAGATGTGGGGCCAAGGCATCACTGTGGGGCCATCAGCCCCCCACACTGTGGATAGGGCCCCATCCACCAGCATCCACCTGGCACTGCTGGTCAGGCTGGGTATTTCAACATCCTTGGGATGTTCAGCCCTGATAATGAAGGTCTAATGTCTGATGGAGGGGCCATGGAGCCCATAGCACACTCTTTTCTGGTGCTATCTCAAAAAGGGGTTCAAACTAGGCAGCGCACCCCAAAGAACCACCATATGCTAAATGCATGTATCAAAACTCACAGCTCATCTCCTGCAAAGCTAAGATCTGGCCAGCAAAAAGGCTGCTTTGAAATTAATGGGTTAATTTTATTGAGGTGTAACAAAGTGGACTGCATCTGAAGGCCATTTATTTTTAACTCCTGAAAATCTCTTAACACAGCTTGCAGTTCAAGCACATCTTCATTTTACACTGATCTAAAGCCAAGCGTGATGCCAAGTTGTTGTTGCATACAAGAAAGTCAGAGGGACTGTAACTTTCACTTTAGTAGCTGAACAGTTAAGGATTATGTTTGCTATGTTTTCCTGCCTTGAAATTTCCTCATTCATAATGTATGAGTGAGATCATTAAAAGAAACATATTGGCTGATACCATCACAGCTGCTACCTAACTGTAACACTTCATAGCAAGGAGCAACATTACTCTTCTCTTACATGTGTTCGGAAAAGCTTAGAAAGAGACTTGTAGCTGCAAGAACAACAGTGTAAAATGTTTAACTTCACAGAAGAAACTTCACATGTTGGGCAATTACTGATTTGCTGGGAATGTTCTTATAATGAATAAAAGATATTGATCTCCTTTTGCAAACCCTTTTCACCCCTTGCATCTATTGCAATATGGCAGCACATTTTTTACCCTGCACAAAATCAATATCATATTAACTTCCCTAATAAAAAAAGATTAACTTCTTCAATGAACAGAAAACTTCATCTCCACCCAGGGAATTTTAAATTCTCCACCCCCTGACTGCCTAGAAATATACAATGATTATCTTAAGCCAGGGATGGGGTATGTCAGCCTTCTCAAACAGAGAGAAAGATGGTTTAGGTCTTCGAGGAATAAGCTCTGTGAGTGGTGTTTTCATTGGGTGCTGCGTGCTGATCTGGTGCTGATTTGGCTAAATACATTAAATAAAAGTGCATTTAGGTTGACAAATAGGAACTCCTTCAGCTGTAGGAAGGCACTTTCCTTTTTTCATGGGTTATCTGAATCTTTACAAGCTTTGGGCCTACATTTTTATATTTCACATTTGAGGGAGAGGAATCAAAAGAATCTGCCACATAAAACTGGCTTTAAATTTCCAAATACCTTATTTCATATCCCAGCCTGAGGGAGATGCTTATTCTTTATAAATCACTGGTCACCTCTAATAGCTTTGTTCCACCACATGTCCAAGAAAAACAATGGCCAAGTCCAAGCCATCACAAAAAAATGAATTTGCTGTCTTTGAAAGAGAGGACATTCCCTCTGGGTGCGTAGCAACAACTTTGAATGTTACCAGCTAATTCTCGGATGTCCAGACTCACTCTGAACCACCTCAGGCCTGAATTTACACATTTACACCCTACACTGTAGTGATGCTCTCTCCATCCCCTCACACCTGGCTTTGCACCACAGTCACCCTACCAACACCAGTCAAGCTTTCTCTGGCTTGCACAAGCAGAGTGGGGTCCTGCAGGTTCATTAAGTCTTAAACTCTGAGTCAAGTAGCTAAAGCTGGGATAAAAGACTTCCTTCTGTTGCAAATCGATAATGCATTTCGAGTGCGGCGCATGAAACAGAGGGAATAACATAGTTCTTCCTGAAAATCTTCAGTCAGGGTTTTAATCGTGTCTCAGAGGAATAAATTCAGGGTGTTTTCCTTCCTCCCCCCACCCCATCCTCCCCTTTCCTTCCTTTGATAACAGCTTGGTTTTTACTAGCATCACTTATGGCTTCTTTTATAATTTCCAGCCTCTGACAGAAGTGCTCCAGTACCCTTTCCCGTTCAATAATGAATGGACACATTTGGAGCTGCAAGTATTTGCACTTATGAGCTCATCCAGGCAAAAGATGCTAAAAATGTGACTTATCTAAATGGCAGCCAGGGGACCAAGTGCATCACACACACCCCTTCACCATTGCTGTTCCCTGCCTCCTGGGTATGGTGCCTAAGGGAAAGAAGGTGACAAAATCTTGCATCAGCTTTCCTGCTATTTCTTCCCAGTCTCCAAAATCCTGCAGGAAAGGTCTCAGGGAAGTTACATCAGGTGTGCCCAGTTAATCTGGATGCATCCGAGCTTGTCACCTTTCACAGCAGAGCAACAGGCATTTTGGGATGTAATTTATTTACTTATAAGGGAGATAATCAGAATAGGTCAGCTGAAGCTCTTTCCTTAGCACTGGCTGTTTTTCTCTAGGAAGCTGTGGTTACACTGCAGGTAAGTGAGAAGGGGGTCTGTAAATGGGACTGGCAAGCATGACTGGGGACAGAAGACAGTGCTCATGAGCTTGGTCAGAGCCTCAAAAAGAAGCCATAAGGGCACCCAATCTTGAATTTCCTTGCCAAAGCTAATGTGGGCACAGAATAAATACTCTTTAAGTAGCCACTAAAGCCAGAGTTTAACTTAAGCATCTAACAAAGAGTAGAAATTGAAAGTAGTTGGAAGAAACTTACTGTTCCTCTTTGGGGTCATTTGGAAGCAGCTCTGCAGCACAGCTGTGTGCAGTCTGTGGTGAAGGACAAGATCTCCCCTTGCTTAAAGCCAGGCTTATGCCAGAGGGGTCATTTTTCAAAAGCTGTGGTAACTTCAAAACTTGTGATTTGAATCCACATAGGCCTTTGGCATACAAGAGACACCATGCTGATGAGCTCTGCCAACATCTTCCCCGAAGGACCTTCTTCATGACATTCATCCAATCTAAAATTTAAGGACAGGGACACCTTTGGGGTTGGTTGCCCTGAGAGGGAGTGCAGAGGGACAGGCATGTTCGGGTGCAGAGACACAGGACTTCTTCCTATGCTTTGCTTCCATCCATGTGCTTCATTTCATATCCATCTGGCTTTCATTCCCAGTCCTGAAGGTGGCTCTTACTTTTTTTAAAAAGTGGAAGAATTTAGCACTGTGCAATATGGGTAAGCTGACCCCACAAATGAACCTCAGAAAAAAACACAGCCATTTTGGAGTGCATTAGAGTATGTGCAGAACAGGCACATACTATGTGTCTTTAGGTTTGTGAAATGAAAGCTTTAAAACAGCTTTTTTTCACTTCAATCAAAAATACAAACAATACCCACAGAAAAAGAGAGATTAAATATTCTGCTCCTGATCTGTGTCTTTTGAAACCCAAATTTTCCTTGAGGGGGAATCTTTTTCAGCAAAGCCTGAAATCCACCAAAACTGGGAACAACTGACACAGTGTGCACATAATTTCAGTAGCGCCACTGGGCACTGCTGCAAAAAAACATGGCTGATATTCATGCAGAAGTCCTCCTTTTTCTCTTCCCTCACTCAGGCAAGCATCAGGAGAGTTTGAAATGTAAAACACATTCCTATGTGACGATGAAAGAAAAATCACTTAGAAGAAGACAAGGAGGAATTGAAGTTACTCATTCAAACAAGTCAGGCTGACAAATTGCTTTTGCTGTCTCCATTCATCCACATAATGGCTTCCCCATTCCCTGGCCAGTTATAGAAGAATAATTATCTCTTTCAGATCAGCTGCCTTGGCTTCATCATAAATCAGTTCCTTCCTCTCCTCTTGCCCTCCCACCGTCTCCTTCCCCATTTTTATTAACGCATCCTTCCCATAAGCCTTTCCAAGTCCAGCTCTTGATTGACTACATGAATCTGATGACTGACACCTCCCGTGAACTCACCATTTTTGTCACAGTGTCCTGCTTTTCCTGCCATAGCCAAACAAGTCCATGTGTGTATTTGTGACAAGTTGTGGCAGAGCTCAGAGGAGAACAAGCCAGTCACATGGCATAAAGGACAACAGGAGACGAGTGAAGCTGAGCTGAGCCTGACTCTGCAAGGGCAACTCCTGGCTCTTTCAGAGCTCCACATATGTCTCACACTGCTGAAAAAGCCATGGCCCTTCCAGCAAAGGATTTATGCTTGTGTGTAGTCTCATTAAAGATACAGAGGTCATTGCAGAATGAAGTGTGTGAGAACACCCATCCCTGAGGGATTCACATTCAAGTTTAAGTTCACTGCTGATGCTGGGTGACAGCAGGGTGGTGAGATACCATCAAGTCTGGGATGGACTTGCCCAAAATGGGCCGAACTGTTAATTAGTAGGGCAGGAAATGAAGCCTGTTCCTTGACCTTGCAGGACAGACACTATGTCAGGGCCAGGAACTGCTCTCTGCTGGTCTCTTAGGTATTGCTGACCCTCAGCTGGGCTCCCCTTGGCACCAGTCAACCCTACACTCTGCACCACTCAGGTGGTCTTCTGCTTCTTCCATCCCAGATTGTTCAGTGCTGGCAGAGGGACGTTTTGACGTCCTCCTTCTGGCTGCTTTAATCTGCCCAGACAACTGACACCTTCCCCTTCCACTGCTCACTTCCCATTTCCATTAGCCTCAAACCGTCAGCAGCCAAATCATGGCTCTGCTGGAATCAGTGGCAAAAATCACACACTCCCAGAAATCCCCTGTTTCATCAGAGCTGTCATCAGAACAAATAGCCAGAAGGCTGATAGCCACAGTGATGGACAGAGTGCCTTCATGCTGAAATGCCTTTCTGTGCACAGTCTATTGGCTTTCTATGATTCCATACTAAAAGCTCTTATCCATTTTTCTGTCTACTATTGTGTGAGGTTTTTTAGTATTATTACAGTGTCTTGAATGCTTTAAAGTTTAAAAAGGCCTTTTTAATGCATTAAATGAGCTGGTCAAAATTCCATAATTTGCTGATGAGAAACAAGGGGAGAAATATCCAGATCAGTCACTCTGAATTTCCCTTCTTTTCTCTCTTATTTCTCACTCAGGTTTCCTGAAATACATATGGTAGAGCAGAGATTTTTCTCATACCTTCCTGCCTGACAAAACTGGACTGATCAAGAACTTCTAGGGGTCCCTGGTGAAAATGATGCTGGATGTACTCTGCAGAAAATTTCAGATACTACTGTAATAGTTATTTAAAATCCAAAAGGCCAAATGGCCTCAGCAGTGGCAGTTTTTTTCTGTCTTTTATTTATACATTCTGGTCCTCAGAAGTGTAATAAAATAAGCTTGACACTCTACTTGGGCAAGATCTATGAAAAATAAGCTCCCACTGCTGAGTTATGAGTGTCTGAAAAAAAGTGAAGACACAGACATATATTACCCTTCACAGTGGCAACAGTCTATGGACAGTATTTTGGGTGTAGCTGTTTTCTTCTCAGGGCCAAATGCTGCAAGCCTTAATCAGAGAGTTTATGGGATTTCTGGGGTTTTTTTGAAGGACTTGATACAAAGCCCTTTGTTTATAGGGTGCATGGTCTTGGTTAACAGTAAAACACTGCTACTGTGTGGCATGGCTGGCAGACTCAAAAGGCTCTGAACAGAAGAGAAGAGAAACACAGGCACATCAAAGCAGAGCTGACAGATGATGCCAAATTCATTTGCAGCACATTGGCTTACTTTTCTCTCTGATTTCACATGATCTCTTTCCATGGGTTGTGGCGGGGGCAGACTGGGCTGAACCAGCACCAAGCTGCAAGCACATGGAGTTCATCCATTTCCTTAGAGAGCTTGGGATGATTGCTGTCGTGGGGAGGGGGTTTCAAAAGGCCTTTGGGAACAAGCAGAAAGGTAAGAGCTTAATGAGCCTGCAAGGCTTTCAACAACCATTCAATAAGCTTCTCAACACTACGTGCAGGTTTCTGATGCTTGTATTTGATGCTACTTCCTTCCTTCCCTAGTCCCTGGCTTGTTTAATTAGATGCCCCCTGCAAGAACAACAGGTAGATTCATTGTGCTTGCAGCAGAAGTAATTACATTATTCCTTTTCCTTGGCGTCTGAACATATATTCTAACCCCTAAGCTGTAAATGAGGCATAAATCACCAAGGAGATGGCCATGTTATTTTCCTCCATCATCTCTCTCCCTTGCCACATGAAGAGAGCAAGCAGCTCTGCTGCTGCCTTCAGAGAGGTGAAGCTGCACAGCCACAGCAGCAGCCAGGGTACTTCTCCTATCTCCCTGAGTCTTTTAAAAGAGTAGATTTTTCCAAGTTTATTTCAGCTACCTGTGAGGAGAAGTAAGGTGGCTCCAACCTGAAAAGTAGCTGGAGAACATGAAGCTCCTGCTCATCTTTCTCCCCACCCCACACACTTCTCTCTGTCAGCTGCTGGTTTCCCAGACATCCCCGTGTTTTCCCCTGTGAGGATTGTGCAGACTGCCAGCTCATCTGCCTCGCTCCAGGAATGTGTTCATACCCCAGAACCACCATGCCTCCCTCCCACTGGCTTTGCACGCTTATCGTCTGCTTAAGGGTTGCTCCTGCAGTCCTCCCTCTAGCAAAACCCCTATTATGGCTGTGGTCTTCTGCATGCAGAGTGATTCACCCCTGTGCAGGGAGGTTTGGCTTAGCCTGATGCAGGCACAGGAGCTGCAAAATCAAGGCCTTCCTCTCTGCAGAGCAGATACTGGGGTGGCTGTGGTCTGTGTGTATGATGGGACCCCAAACTGGTCAGGGTCTCACAGTAAACATGCACAGACCTTCCCTTATCTGGGGACTCAGGATGAGGTAAGGCTTTTCAGTTCAGGAAAGCCAGGTTTTACAGAACATAAACTAAATGCTTGGCCTCTGAAATTGATAAAGTACAAAGGCATTCAGTAAAGTAAAGCAGAAATAAGAAGGATTTATAGCCCTGTCTCTCTCTCTGCCCACTACATCCTTCCAGACTTGCATTCAGCCAAGTCCCTCTGGTCCCTGGGAGGTGCTTTCCCTTGCATCCTTTAACCCTCCTGCTTCAGCAAACACAAGACTTGCTACTGTGATCTTAGAGCCTTTAGTTGTCCAGGAGTACAGCTCTGCTCCCAGCTGCTATCTCCACTTGGAGAGCTGAGATATACAGCAGTCTCATGGGAGACATGCATAGCTTTGGGCATTTGTCAGGGCCCTGGCTTGACTTCCACCAAAAATGCCTATGTCCATCAACTATATGTAAGAATTTAGGCCTCCAGACTGAGGATAAAGCTCCAGCATGATACCACATAGAATACCTGCAATTCATAATGTGTCTAAAGAGCAAGGGTCCAGCTTTAGTTATACAAAAGAGCTGATATACAGCATTGATCCAAGTAGCCATACATTCCAGGAGATGAAAGTCTTGTCCAGTAAGAAAGAAAGAAATAAATCTGTTTTATCCAAAACACTAACAAAAAACCCAACTAATTTTATTTAATCCAGTTTGCTAACCAAGTTGAACCAATGACTTATGAAACAAAGCTCATATTTAAAATCCAATTCTCTGCTCTACTGCAAAAAAACAATTAGGAAATAACTCTGCAGTAGCATTGAGTGTACCAGACTGAGACATATGCTTTTAATCACAGATAACAACAGTATTTATGGCAGGGTGGGGTGTTGATATAAATTCCTTCACAAAAAAACAATAAAACATAACCCCCTCACCTACCCCATTCTGCTTAGAAAGTTATTGAGAGAGAAGAATAAATAGGATTTGAAAGAAAACCACCAGCAATTTAGCTAATGCTTTTGTACAAAGAATGAACCAGAGCCAAACCAGTCACATTTGTGAAAACAGGGCCCTGTAGAACTAAATATATTGCTGATGTAATTGCTGAAATGTCTACCAGCTGTAAGAGAAATTGGGTGGTGTACGAGATGCTGGATCTTCACATGGTAGGTAAACAGATAAGGTGGCATTGCTATTCAGAGCTGAACCTAGAAAGAAGACACACTGTTATTCCCCTTTTACGTGTGAGGAGCTGATGGGTGGTGATGGCTATTTCTGTAACAGGAAATAAAATAGGCTGAAGCCCCTTTCCTGGCTTTGAGAAAATGACATGGCTCAAGCCCCTGCTTGTAATTTCCTATCCAAAACACAGTTCCAGATAGTGTTTGAGCAAGGGATGTCTCCAAGTTTGAAGCCCCAGTCTGTGTCTGAGCAGGGGTTGGGAGAAGCTGCCTGGAGCTAGACCACACCAGGAATCAAATGAGCACATGTTGTCTAAAGCACCCCATCACTGTCATGGTGGTGCACACTGATACCTGTATCAGTATTTGAAACGTTTTACATCAGACTAAGCCCCAGATCAACAGCTAGCAGGAGGCTGCTGATATTCCTCAAAAGAACCTCATCACGCTGCCTTCACTCAGGAAAAAAAAAGACAAAACTTAGCATTTTGCCTGGGGCAAGAATATGAGATTTGGTGTCTGATCTGTAACTGGAAATAAGGGAGGATGTTAAGCTCAGCCCTGTTCCCCTGCTCCCTCCCAGCTCAGGTAAGGATGCTTACATGCTTTATCATGCCACTTTCATATTTTATTTAACTGAGAAGTCCATAAAGTCCCTTTAAATAGAAAAAATATATTTGAATAATTTATCTAAGAGTAATTTCCTTTTCACCTCCAAGTCTGCTGAAGTCAATATTGCCTGCTGCTGGGAGCTACAGAAATTGCACATGCTGCAGGGTACCAGGAACCACAGCAAATGCACAAACACGTGTGCCCACACCAAGCCTGCTCCTGGGCTGCATGCAGAGCATGAGTTCTCCACTGACATTGAAAATAACCCCTTCCTGCTTGCAGCCTGAGACCTTCAGCCCACACGGGCTTGATGGTTTGCTGGGTCCTTGGGTGCTCTGGCTGCACTCCAGCATGGCAGGGAGGAACCATGCTTCTTAAAGCATTTAGCGCCCAGCACTTTCCCCATGTCTGCCAGCCAGCACTGCAGAAACAGAGGTGCTGCAGCGGGCGAGTGCCTGGTCTGATGGCCCCATCTCTTTGGAGCTGCAGGGTGCACCAGGGAGCATGCAGGTGTTGAGAGCCAGGCTCCCTCTGGCTCTGTGCCCGCCGTGCAGCTGCACCAACCCTCGCATCCACCCAAGAAAGCAGCTGGGAATGAGCAAGTAGGGATGGAGGTGCGGAGCTGGTCTTTTCAGGGGCATTCAAAATCTGGACCAGCTGAAAACAGCCAGGTGTGCAGTCCAGGTAGCAAAAGCAGATCATGGGGAAGGCTGCATTTACCTATGTAACAGTCATACTGTAGGAACCAATTATCCAGTGCTTTCAAATTGCTGTGATAACATAAGGTGATAAGACAATTAACCAGGGAAGTCAAATTTGCCAGTTCTGGGCCCTCAGTCCTGTGTCTGTTCCTTGGACAAATTAAGCCTTATTGTCATGTTAATTCTGCACAGCTTGTTGGGGTTACAAAGTACTCATTGTGTGCTGTGTGGAAAAAAATACCCACTAGTAAGGAAGGATTTTTATTGCTGTGTCATGGTTTATGCCGAAACCTGATGCTGTTATTGAAAAGCAGCTTTTCTAGGTATTTTCCATAATCAGATGAAAAATTTCAATGTTCTTTCAGCATTGGCTCCTGCTGCAAAATCTGTCTGCTGATTGAATCTGCAGTTATTCTAGTTGCAAAACTTAGTTACTCTTAAGAGACATAGCAGGTATTTTACTTTAAGATAAAATGTGCAGTTTTCACCATCTCATAATTTATATTGCTAAAGACCAAAAATATGCAGATTTGGTAGTCTGGAAGAACTGTGCATAATCCAGAATGCTCCAAGGAATACATGGATAACATTACTTCTGTCCCATTTGTGATCTTGAATAGAAAGATCTTCTTGCATTTCTGACTGAGAAGTCAATGAAAGGGTGTATTTTTCTGCTAATTAGACTCCTGGAGATTGCCTCAACTCTTCAAGAACTACTAACTTTTTTTTTTACATCTTTCTTCTTTAATCACAGAGAAATCCTTTGTGCCACTTAGGGGTTTTTCTCTAGTGAAGTGGTTATTGAAACATCTAACGATTTTTGCTCCTTTGCTTATTGAAGAATTTTTTATAAGTTTATGGTAAACAGGCTTGTAAATTAAACAGATGATCAGATGTCTGCATTCTAGAAGGTGAGTGGCAAAGTGTTTTCCCAAATGGCTCAATGACTGTGAGAAGAAAAATATTTGTCTATGATATGGCTTGAAAAGACTTACTAGTATTTTCCCAGTGTCCTGCACCAAAAAATTCTGCATGCTCTTTTTTAAATGTTCTTTATAATATTTTGGGGATGGAAGAAGGGATGGGGAGAGATAAACCTGGACTGTCATGATAGTATTATACAACTTGCTATTATAGCAGTGCAGAAATGGGATCAGGGCACCATCAGATTTAGCTATGCTTGTGGCATCACAATGCTTACTCTGAAAGCACACACAGCTAAGATGAACAAATCAAATGCCATCTTTTTAAAGGTGCTTAGGCCCTGTAGTATGTCATGCTGTTTAAATTTTATATGATTTACAGCTTCATCCTGTTTCAGGATCATTTTGAGAAAGATGCTTTGGAGGTAGCTAAATTCCTTTATTAGGAACTTGAATGCCTTTCTAACCCTGGCCCTCAAGGGCCTGCATCCTGCAGGCTGGTGAGGGAGTCTTGGCTCTACCTGTCACTTTTGATGTCCCTGCTTATGGTTTTCATAGATGACCTCTTACAATTGAAGTTGCGACCATTCAAGATATTACCAGCTTCTGCTACTTGGCTTCCTCTGGCTGCTAACAGGGCTGGTCTCAGAGCTGGGATGGTAGGTTGGGATGTGCAGCCACATCTCAGCTACCTCTCTTTGGGACTTCCTCAGCCGTGCAGTCTCCATATTCCTGCCAGAGACACAGACCACTGGCAGAGGTGGAGGATGGATGCTGAGAGTGAGTATCTGCCTCTGCTAAAACCATCAGGGCTCATCAGAGAGAGCATCATGTCATTTTGGTATTGCAGGGCTCAATGCACAGCAATGATCAAACACCATTGCAGCTCTGGGCTGTAAGGAACATGCCTGAGCTCATGCAGCAGCTTGGTGACAGCCCTGCAGAGGAAAGCATAGTTATTTGTATTCAGGGAAATAAATTGCATTATGCATGTCTCTAATAGTACTTGTAAAACATCAGACCTCCTGTTCAGAAGCACATGATTGCCATTTATTCTTCTGTTTCTATTTCCTTCTTCCTGCATTTGTCCTTCATGCTTTAAAAAGGATGGCAAATACCCATTCCATTAAGATAGCAGCAAAAGTAACTGATGACACATTCTGGCCAAACAAAGGCCATGGAACACATCCAGCACATTCAGAATATTAACATTGTCAAAACAGAAGTATAAGAAAGCAGGACAGAGGCCAGATGGGTTAGCCTGCTCACTTGTTCCTGGCTTTAAGATGGTTAGAGGGAACCACTGTACAGCAGTCTGCAATGCATACTGTGCTGTGAGCTAAATATTCTGGGAGACCACCCCTATCACTCCCTCAAGGGTCCCAACAGACAGCAGTATCCTTCTTCACACCACCTGAGCTGCATCATTGTGCTTCCTGGCCCTGTGGAGTTTGAGCTCAAGCGCAGCAGCCTCCTGAGCCACTCTGGGTCACTCAGTTTTATTTGTCCATGTTCACTGCACAAACACATGTAGGTCTGCCCTCCTTTCTTTCCTCCAATGTTTTATACCAAAGACTCTCACCAGCAACAATCTCCAACCTTTTATATGCTCTGCAATGTACAGAGTGACTCAGTTGGCAGTTACTTGGTGTTGTTGGCCAGACAAATAAAATCCACAGCAGTCCCCAAGTAACTCTCTTCTTCATCGCAGCCCCCTGTTCTGGATCCAGGCACAGTCAAACTTTCACCTCCTTCCCATCATGTACAACATCAAGCATGATATGCCTTTCTTCTTTGGCATCTTAACGTGCTCAGTTCCTTCTTTCAGGCACAGGCCAATAGGAGACCTATTTAGCAGCACGTGGTAGTTTGTTAGGCTCCAACCAGGCATCTGAGGGATTGCTACTCCTTCTAGCATTTACTGGTATTCATCTTTTTTTGTCAAGGCATGCAGGGGAAAGGTTGCTGTAGCTACTCCTCTGGAGCTAATGCAGCTTCCAGAACAGCACTCTAGATGCTGGATGTGGCAGCAGGCTATTCTGGATCCCATTTTCTGTTTCCCATTCAGGCTTGGTGTTCCATCATTTTCTGGACACAGTATTTGAGCTGGGTCAGGAGACAAACAAAGAGGAACAAAGGCAGGCAGTGTGTAGTTTGGCCCATACTCATTCTTTTCTCTCAAAGGCCGTTTGGTCCCTCAGATGAACAGCTAATACCTGAAATACTTTATTGACCAGACAGAACCATCCCAGGCCAGATTTTTTCTCTATTACATACAAAATGAGCATGATGATGATGGGCTCTGCAACACCAGTCACATTCTGGTTCCTCTCCTTAGAGTGATCCTTCATCTTCCGAGAGAAGCCAGGTGGATGCATTTCAGAGGCTTGTGAACCATTTCTGAATTAGGGAAAAATATTGTCTCTAAGTATGACCTAAAGAGGGAAGCAAAGAAAGCCCCAGATATGCTACAACATCCCTTTGAGCATTAGGAACTAGGAGCTGAGTAAGCCAAAATCAATGTGCTGGCATTACTGTTAATGGAGCTCTTCCAGGTGATGTGGTCATCTCTTCACATGCTGCCTGGGTACAGAGATCCTGTGGAAAGGGACAGACCAGCCTTGAAGGTTGCCACCACAGACCTTTACTCGCATTGGGCTTAGACTGTCACCATGTGTAATAATGAATGAACAAAATTATAGCTTGTGGTAACAGTACATATTGATGGGAATGATGGTTTATTTTGGTCAATATTTCAATGAGGTTCCTACCTGCTGGCAGGGATGCAGATCAAGGAGGGGGTGGGCTGAA
>NW_009938036.1:40276-59294 GCF_000696875.1 Nestor notabilis
GGAGTTGGGCTGACGCAGTAGAAGAAAGGAACATTGCCAGGTGCTGGTTGATGTTTTATCAGGCTGTAATATTAGAAGCTTTTGCTTGCAAGAATCAAATGTTAAATCTCTCTCTCAGAGTTTTATTTTGCTAGTACCTATGGGAACCAGCTGGGCTGGCTGCCTAGAGAAAAGACAAAGCAAGCTAGTCAGGAAGTTTTATGGATTTAAGATAGATGCTGATTAGTGATTCATATTTGTGTGAATAATAAAATAAATACAGAGAATTGGAGCAGTTGCTAGTGTATTTCTCTATTGCTTCCCAAGAAAAAAGAGCTGCTGTGTATAAGTTAAGGTTGAGAACTTCCCCACTGCAGCAGACCTATTTTGTTGTAAAGAAGAGAGCAATACCCTGGAGAGGTAAAGAAGTGCAGTATTGTCAATGTTAGAAATTCTGCACTGAGGACGTTTATGTTAGTGAATTGATTGGGAGGGAAAAAAAGTAACTTTTTCCATGAAACATAAACAAAAAATACTCTCTAAGGGGCAAATGACACACTGCAAAAATTTGGAAGAAGGCCCTATGGGTGTGCTCCAGCAGTGGCAGAGCTGCAAGAGTTTAACACTTCAAATCCAGCCCTGGAGGGACAGGGATGGTGTGATTTGCTCACTAGATACAGCCTACAGCACTTCTGTTGGCTTGGGCCAAGAGATAAGTAGCTTCTCATTATCTCTCTTTTTTATTTTCTTTTTTTTTTTTTTTTCTTTTCTGCTGGAATTCAAGCAATTCTGAGCAAATTATGAGAAAAAAGTTTTTTGCTGGACTTTACTGTGAATCTTTTCAAATGTTCTGTCTGGTTTTAGTGAATGAAAGTACCATGATTTGACACCTGAAGTTTTATTTCCTGCTTTTCAAGCAGAATGGGTCATTTGTCAGCAGACTGTATCTTCTTCAAAAGACTATTGTACTGCAGAATTAAATGCCCTGCCTCAGGAAACATCATTAAAGACTCTGAACTTCTTAAGTGACTTCATGAAATTCAGAGGTTAGGAGAGACAGACCTGCCGGTTTTCTGTCTCACCTGAGGAAAAAGCTTGTTTCTGTAACAGGATCAGAGGAGAAGCTCTGTAGTCAGGCAGACTGCTGGTGAAGACCTCGTTTCTTGTAGACTGGTTGAATTTCTGGTGGAGATGGGAGACGTTTGATACAGAGGGAGCAGAGCCACTGCCCTGGGAAAGAGGTTTCACCAAAGAGATTTTTGGATCTAACCTGGAGTTCTTTTTTCGGCCAGAGGCACCCTGTCACTGAGGCTGGGCCACGTCAGGTCCAGGTGATCCAAAGAGCACCATGAGCTTTTTTGAAGTCACATTTTCATTTGTTTCTGACCTCTTTTATAGGGCTTTATGACACACTGTATGGTCTCAGATGGCTGAAATAGCCAACCTTGTTTTCTTTCAACATCTGTGATTGCACTTCTTGGTATCTTTTTTCCTTTCCAGTGAAGAATTTGGGTATATCTTCTCCTGCACTGATTTCTCTGCCTGCTTTTTCTTTTTTTCTTTCACCTCTGCCTGCACCACCAACTTCTGTTGTCTTTTAACACTTTTTCCTTGCTTTGGGATTTCTCACCAGAAGTCATTGATTGGGAGAAGAAAATTTTTCCAAGCCTGGGATATTGTTACATGATCAGGGTGGACTTTAAATTTGTAGAGAGATAAACCATAATGGAAAATAGCTGCAATATTCTAGTTCTGTTCACACAGTTCTTAAAATAGAAAGAAAGGACTCTTTGTAGGCTTCAGTTCACATATTTGTCTGATGCCATGCTAGAAAGACATCTGACTCATGAGTCCAGTGAGATTTATCATCTGCAGTCTTTAGAGATGCCACTGTGCTGAACTGTCTGCCCTCCCCTTTAACCAGTGGTTTTTGTCCTTGTGCCAGAAATAGAATGAAATGGATGTCCTTGTCTTAACCTCCCCATCCGCGTCACCATCCACAGTATCAGTTTAGGACACTGGTGACAACAGGTTTGCTCTAACAAACTGCTCTGCAGATTGAAGCAAAGACCTGCATTTTGTGCTGCAAGGCCTCTAACTCAGACAGAGGGGTGCAGAGGGCACTTAGGAATCTGCCAGTTTGACTGCCATCTGCACAAAGCTGCCCACACACTGAAAAAGTATGGCTTACCCGGACCATTCTGGGTCTTTTGTCGTATCTGCAGTCAGCAGACCTAAGTACAGAGGGGAGCAGTTCCCTGTGAAACACAGGGGCAGGTTTCCCACAGCCACCTGCAGTTACCTGTGTGGAGTGCAGAGGGCAAAACAGAAATGCATTTTAAGTATTAATTGGACTTTGAGACGATGATTGAACTTTTCATTGCATCCCCACGTGTCCAGCTTTCTAGGTACAGGAATAGCATTGCAAAACATTGCTGGCAGTGACCTTAGATAGACAGTGCATTCATGAACTGGCTTGTGGGGATGGCACAAGCAGGGTCTCCAGCCCTGGCTAGGGGCAATTGAAGGGTGCATGGCTCTGCAGCAGTCCTTCAAGCAGCTGGTGTGCGGGGCAAGAGGGCTTCATTTCCACTGCTGTGAATCCAGCAACTTCCACTAACCCTGAATTCTCTCTGTACTCAGTCTGACAAAGATAATTAGAAGGGGCATTAATCTGGGTCACAGATTAACACTGCGCTAGCATGTAATTTAAGATGCATAAGAAATAAGGCTTCAGTCTGAGTATCAGTGTGCCAAATGTTTTGTAACTTGTCCAAGGTGGCTGAGCAGGCAGCTGAAACTTTGACCCCATCCATCTACCTCAAGTACAGTCAGTGCTGGGCATGAGGTCATTCTGCCTGGCCTGCAGATGCTCACAGGACTTGTGGAGTTTGTCTCAAGCACAGGACAGGAATAAGCTGCTGTCATTGTCACCCCCAGCATTGAGCAACATAGTGCCATGGAGCCTAGGAGGGCTGAGGAGCCGTTTCATTGCCTCACAGAGGCAAATGAGTGTACCCATCACATTTCAGCTGGCTGCCAATGAGCCATCTGGTGCTAATAACTTCCCTGGACTACTGCTGTGCATTGGGTCTGTATTTCCAACCCCGAGGTTAAAGGCTCCTTCACTTATTAGGCTGTTAATTGTCCAAACCACCTATCTAGTTCTTAAGTGGCAATTAATGAGAAGGCAGAGCTGGAGCTTATAACTGGGAAGAGCCTTACAAAAGAAGATTAATAGACAGCAGAGGAAAGGGCTCAGGAAGCCATGAGATCTGGACAGTTCATCCACCCAGGTTGTTGTCATGAACTCTGACAAACAGCAGGACCAGGGCAGAAAGTCCTGCTGGGCTTCTGCTTTCGCCCAAGCTTTTTTGGCCCTTTCCTGAACAGCAATTTTTGACAAAGGGGAGCTCTTCAGTGTTTCAGTTCTGCATTTCCACCAAAAGCTGTTACACAGCCTGGATTACCTCTCCTGTGTGAAGTCCAGCAAAGTAACACAGCAAGGAATTTCACTGTAACATGTTTTAGCACAAGACTTGGATGTTCAATGTCAAGTTAAAAGGCACGTTATTTATAGGAGAAAAGATTCCAGTGCAGTTTCTCAGGTTACTTCCCTTCAAATTCTATTTCTTTGCCATTCATCAGACCCCTTGTTCTCTGTGCATAAATAGGCTCCTTAGTTTCGGCATAAGCAGCAGACAAGTTCTCCAAACAGCAGGAGGAATGGGCTGAAACACAGGTTATCAGTGACGTACCCAGGGACACTCTGGAGATGTTTTGAACAATCCTGTGCTTTTTCACCCAGTGAACTATGCTCAAGCAAGCAGACAGTATCTGCACATGATAGACACTGCTTAGATGCTGAGCCTGCTAGAGACATGTGCACAGCCCCAAAATGCTGTGACACTCAATGCAACCAGAAATATTTTAGTGGTGGGGAAGAGGTATTTTCAAATACTGCATAATGGAGCCTTTTCAGTTCATTGGGACTCAGTGGTAATTTTCAGTTGATCTTTTATTACATAACTGTTTAAACACCAGAAGAAAGTTGTTAGAGCTGCTGCTGAAGAGGAATAAAAATCATAAAAAGCCATTTCACAAAGGAGCTTGCTAACCAGCTCCTAACCAGTTCCATTGTCTTTAGACTTGAATGGTCCACTGTACTCTCCATCAGGATGGCCTTGGAGGAAGCCCTACATGCTCTCAGAGGTCTGATCAATGGCCACGGGCAGCTCCTGATAGCTGAAGGCTTTATCCAAAGCTTGCTGACCCAAGGAGAAAGATCCCTGTGGAGTGCACAGTCATCCCTCCCCCTCAACATGGACACAGCTCGTTGTCCAATTTCACAGCTGAATATTTTTAGCTAGGGGGCAGGAGCTAATATTAGTAATCTTGTGAAGTGCCTGATGATGTAGGATGTGCCTGACATGGGCAGCCTGGGAGGCATGCTTGGAAAACAGAGTTATTCAACATAAAATACACAAAAATTTTCAGCAGCTCTTCTCAGCATTGGGCAAGCCTTGTGGATCATTGACTTCCGAAGTACTCTGGAAAACATAACAGTAACATAAAAGAATAGTTTGTCCAACAGGTTTTCTCACAGTGGCAGAGCCGTTGTTTTTACACCAGTATTGCTGCTAGGTGCTATAACTGGGTTATAAGAGCACAGAAGTTTCAGACCCCCACTAATGTGTTTACGTGGCTGTTACAGACAGGGCACAGCCATCTGTAGTGTTAATGGAAATGCTTTTCCATTCTTCGCATAAATTAGGAGAAACATACTATTTCATGAACTGCTGCTTACATGAGTTTTGGCAGAAGATCAAAGTTCCAAAAAATGTATTTATTTTTTAACACATATGATGTGAAAAATAAGGGTTGGGACAAAAATTCAACCCTGAAGCTATTTTTCAGGTTACAGTGGGAAAATACATCATAATTCTACCAGCAACGAAGAGAATCCCTGGAGTTAATTATAACAGCACTTTCCCATAGCTGGAGTGAAGCTGTATATGTCAGCACTTCCGCTCCTTTCAGGGCTTCAAAAATGGTGACATTTTAGGTGCCAAGGCACACACAAATGCAAGATTTAAGGAGAAGTCATTCCTAAAATTATAATTTTGGAATGAAATAAAACCCAAAATGTTGACTGCTTTATTTCTCTTTTCTCCTTTCTCAAAAACATCTGCACTGGTAAACATATAGGCTAGCAAATTGGGGGGAAAAATACCATTAGCACATGACAGAATTTGTTTTATTTTTTTATTAGTGGATGTCTCATGTATGTGATAATACAGGGGCAACACTGCACATCTTTGGCCTCTGTCCAATAAACCCCTGAAGGATGTGCTTCATTTTAAGCATCTTAAGCATTCTTCACTTTAAGTAAATAAATCTCACGTGCTTGACATAGATGGAGAAAATGGAGAGCCTGGAAGCTGGTATCACGGGGTTGGGTAAATCTATGAGAACCCCCAGCTGGAAAAGAGTGCCCAATATGCATATATATGCATAAGTTTTATCCGTATCAACCATATATATAACTGATATTTTCTTTGAACTGATTGGAGCATGTACCCCTTAAAACATCCTGCATTTCTGGGATTAAACAATTCTTCAACATGTAAAATAGGTGCATGTTGCTTGTTTCACCCCATTTACTTAAACAAGAAGAAGTACAGTAAGTTTCTGCCTAAGGATTTTGGAAAAACCATTCATTCATTCTGTGGTTTGAAGTAATCAGGGGATATGAATAACTAGAAATAATTCTTTATGGCTTGCATGATATGCATGTTTCCTAACCAGCTAAATCCTCACCCCATGTGCACTGCAGTAATCAAGGCAATGAAAGTTTTAACAGGTTGGAGCCAGGTCTGTTAGTTGCTGGTGGATCAAGACTCCATTACTTTCCTGTAGACGTCTACCTGGCAGTATACCACTGAGAGGCAACACAGACCTAAATTAAACCATCTCTCAGCTAGGGCTTTCCTGTTTAAGGTCCATGCTGGGTAGGATGGACTTTACTGCAAGTCCTCATTCTACATACCTCTCATTTGACTTCAAGCAGTTGCTGCTTTTTGCCTGATATTTGAAGATAGGTAGAGGAAGAAGTATGGTGCAATTACCCTACACAGCCCTCAGATCCTAAAATCTCTCACATACCTTGCCACCACGCATTCCCTGTGCCCTATCTACCACTAGCTGCCCTCACTGAAGACTTAAACCCCAATTGCCCAGTCTTGTGAGCATCCTTGGGGATCTTGAGTCACTGAGGTAGAAGGGAACTTTCAGGCCAACGAAGATGTATGCTTACATTGTTAATACAAAACATTTTTCTCCTGAATGCAAGCAAACAGTATTGCCTTACATAGTGGTGCAGCTGGCAGGGACTTAGCCACAAAAGACTGCTCTCATCTGACAGCACTCCATTAGAAAAGAGCATGAACACAAATATACAAGTCTTTCCTACCAAGCTGGTCTTTCCTACCAGGACCAGTGCTCAGAACAGCCAGCAAGGAAATCTATAGAGTCCACTGTGACTTACTGGGATTATTTGGGGTCCCTCAAAGACCAGTTAGGTAAAATGACCTCAGAAGTCTTTTTTGAGATATCATCTATGTCAGACTGCTCCAAAAGACAGAAAATATAGGAGATGTCTTGGCTAGGACATGCATGGCAGCTAAAAGGCATGTGCCCCTGTAACCCACTAAGTGTTTACAATGGTGGACAAAACCCAAAGTCATCAGCCTACTGTGCCCTGCAGTTCTGGGTCTCCAGTCCAGACTAAGGGCTGGTTGCCCACACTTCTGCTCAATCACGTCCTCTACCTGAGACTGTCAGAAACACTTATGGGGAGGGAGCAACCCACAGTAGTCAGGACAAAACCAAAACATGCAAGAGAGCCGAAGAACAGGCTCAAGGTGCTGAGTGCTTCTGTAGGGCCTCAACCAACCAGCATGTTGGCCAGCAGAGAAGTTGAGGCCAGTGCAAGACCACCCTTTCCCATAGGTGCTATATTTTGGTGACCATATATCCTGGGTTAAAACACGACACCATATGAATGCTTCACCTAGAATAGTTCATTATTCTTAGCTATCAGATGCATATGTTATTAAATACTTGCTTTGTGCTCTTCAGCTGTGTGCATTCTTCGTATAGAACCACTGTGATTATGGTAAAGGTTGCCCAAAATGGGCCAGAGTGGAACAGTAAGAACAGTGTTTGAGAATCATCAGCCAGTGGCCAACAGGGTCTCTTGAACCAGTTATTATGACTGATGCATCTAAGTGCAGATATTTGGATTTGGAAATACCTGGGACCATTTCCAGCTCCACAGTCACCCTCTCAATCTGTTTGCACTGTTGTCACCTGCTAGGTTTCCTCCGCAGCTTTGCTGGACACAATCTGCAGCACAATAAAGAACATGCAGGTGACACTGAGCCATGCCAAACCCCACCTCCTGTGATGGTCATAAAATGCAGGAGAAATGTTACCATAACTAGCTTATCCCAGACCATATGTTGGAGCCTGGATAGCTGGTTCAGTTTCCACCCATTCGTGCTGCTAATACAGCACAGAGAACAAACAAAGCTGTCCAAATGAAGCTGTCAAAAACTCCCCATGACACAAGAGGTTTCTTAGGTGACAACAAGCTGGCACAGCCACCTTTCTGCTATCCTACAAAATTCAGTATAATGAGCAAGCCAGGGAGAGGATAAGGCAGGCTGTGTGGCATGCTGGCACATCCTTGGCAGAGGCAGCAGTTGGAGGCAGGAAAATGAACACACTGTCCCATTAGAGGCACTTGACTTGCTGGCTCATGTCCCCGTGGAGTCTTTTGTGGGCATAGCAGAGGACAGCCATTCAGGGTAGCACCCAACCTGGCTCTAAATCACCTCCTGACAGGACACTGTCATTCCCCAGGCTAAGACATGATGAAAGCAAGATGGTGTGAATCCCTCTGTTAACACCCCCTTTAATCCATTGTAGGTTTTGCAGAGCTCTCTGGTCCGAGACTGAGAACAGAAAGGAGCTTTACGCTATGCCTGTTTGCCCTGCACTCTACTGAGCTGAGAGGGATCCCAAAGCAAAGCTGGAAACCAAAACCTTTTATTCAGATAACACTGCCCCCATAACACAAGCATGTCTCCAGCTCAGGTGCTGTAAAACCTTCTTCTTTTCCCTTATTTTCATGATCTATTTTACCCACTACAACTTCCTTCTCTCCCCTCCTCCCTCCATTGAGCAGTTGCCAAGGGCATTTGCTATGCAGCTTGGCCCTTAACGTTTTGCCCTAAGCAAGCAGCCAGCACTCCAGCTGCCTAACTCCACTGCAGCTGGATGCTTAGAGAGAGCTTCAGATTCCCAACCCTGAGATAAGCCAAGATAGCAATGCTGAAAATACACTCAAACGGAGGCTTGTATCTGGGTCACATAGCTGCCAAAAACACCCCCATTCTGTTGAAACAGCTATTGAATTTGCTTCTAGAAGGAAAAAGACAGTAACATGCCAAGTGACACTAATTGTTACACAGCACTAAGCAAGTATAATGTGCTCCCACAAATTATCTGGGAACATTTTTTATCCTGTTTTGTAGGGCATTTTTAGGGAGGAATGGGAAGTTGATCAAGGTGAATGCATAATGCATGAAAATCTGTGAAAAGGGAACACACTTACTAGAGAAATGTTACCTGTGGGTTAGACATTTATGGAGAAAATACTAATAAGGTCTTACAGATTTGAGGAGGACAAAATCTCTCAAAACCACCCAAACCATCAATTTGTATGTCAGTGTTAAACACCCAGCAAACGAAACCACAGGCAAAAGCCTAGTTTGCTCTTTGCATTTTCAGCACTGATGAGGAAGGTGGAGATGTCACTGGGAGAAAGAGAGCACCTGCGTTGGAATCACAGAATCATAGAACAGTTAAGGTTGGAAAGGACCTAAAGATCATCTAGTTCCAACCCCCCTGCCATGAGCAGGGACACCACACACTAAACTATGTCGCCCAAGGCTCTGTCCAACCTGGCCTTGAACACCTCCAGGGTTGGAGCATTCACAGCTTCCTTGGGCAACCCATTCCAGTGCCTCACCACCCTCACTGTGAAGAACTTCTTCCTTGTATCTAATCTAAACTTCCCCTGTTTAAGTTTAAAGCCACTACCCCTTGTCCTACCACTACAGTCCCTAATGAAGAGTCCCTCCCCAGCATCCTTGTAGGCCCCCTTCAGATATTGGAAGGCTGCTCTGAGGTCTCCACGCAGCCTTCTCTTCTCCAGGCTGAGCAGCCTCAACTTTCTCAGCCTGTCTTCATATGGGAGGTGCTCCAGCCCCCTGATCATCCTCGTGGCCCTCCTCTGGACTTGCTCCAACAGCTCCATGTCCTTTTTATGTTGAGGACACCAGAACTGGACACAATACTCCAGATGAGGCCTCACAAGAGCAGAGTAGAGGGGCAGGCTCACCTCCTTTGACCTGCTGGTCATGCTTCTTTTGATGCAGCCCAGGATACGGTTGGCTTTCTGGGCTGCAAGCGCACACTGCCTGCTCATGTCGAGTTTCTCATCAATCACCACCCCAAAGTCCTTCTCCGCAGGGCTGCTTTGAATCTCTTCTCCGCCCAGGTGATAAACCACAGAAAATTCAGCAGTACAATTTCTTTCCTTTCTTTAAGCTATACACACGAACTTCTATTCATCATCATGAGTTTAGCCTAGAGATACCAACTTACCAAAAAAGAAAAAAATCCAAGTTTGCTCTGGGTTGGTTTAAAATGGTGGACTTGTGAAAGATGATATAAAACATTGCTAAGCATACTACTGCCAAAGCCCAGCAGAAGAGTCCCATTGGATGGATTACCTACCCTAACAGCAATTTCAGACTAGCAAATTGAGGGCCAGTAGGTTTTGTCTCTGTCTTGGTACAAATCATTTCACATCTACATCTGTTCCTCTTTCCCAAATCAAGCATTACAGTATTCAGCCAGGAGAAATCCTGATACTATTCAGGGACAATAGAGCTGTTCAACTTAAATAAAGGTGGCAGAACTTGGTGATTAATTTGTCTCTTTTGATCCTGTAGTTGGAGAAGAAAGAGGAAAAAGGCAGTAGCAGAGTAATTATACTTAACTGCACCAAGAGAGTTTTTCAGTCCTGAATCCATGCATACTTTGGAGTTGCTTGAAGAACACCAGCTGGGAGATGCTTCCTAAATACAGGGCAGAATTATTTGAAGGTGGGAATACTTGACACTGCAGGTGAAGAGTGGTGCTCTCGGCTTTTTTGCACTTATTTGTGCTTCTTGGTCTTTTTTAGAAAGCCATATGTGTAGGCTGTGGTGGCTATGGAATGTGGTATGTGGGGAGAGGCTGTTTATGTACAGCTTGCTGAGTAGCACCGTACACCTGCCCTGACTGCTGGGTAATACAGATTTGCTGCGGATGCGTGTAGTTGCACTGGGGTTTGGGATTTATTTCTACCATTGAATCTTTTCTCCAGGCAAAAGGGCTTTTGGGAAAGCATTTGAAATATTTTGAAATCAAAATCCAGCTGCTGTTCTGAGTCCAGTGGAGTCAGCGGAAAAACAACTGCGGCAAGTCTGCAATTTTATCCTGGGAAGGTTTACATGGACATTTCACCTTAAACATTTTGCATTTTCATTAGACAAAACTTGTTTACAATATAAGAATATGTGTGAGTCTCCAAGGTTTCATGACCCTTAAGGGAAGAGGGAAGCAGGCTTCCAGATGAAGTATTAGACAATACACGATGTGAAATTGTTTGGGATCTCTAGTGTTCTCTGATCACAGTTGGTTCTGGTACCAGGAACTGGATGCTTCTTCTGAAGGAGCAGTGGCAGGAGGAGCACCTTTATTGCTCAACAAGCACTCACGCTGTTTAGTGTAATGGTTAGCTATCTCAAATCCAATTGCTCTCATGCCATAAAGCACATACTGATGTTCAGTTGCTTTAACTAGGGAAGAAATGTGCTCTGGTATTTAGGTTGTTTTCCCATTTATTTAGTGGAAAAAAAGAAGAGGAAATAAAGAGAAGAGAAGCAGCAGTGGCATAGCTTCAAACCTTTTATAATCAAATGCAGATGTAATTAGGAAAAGGTCAAGACCAATTTTGAAGCTGACCACTATTCAAAATATATGAAAAATTCTTGATCTAGATATCTGGATCCAGAGGACATTGAAAGGAAACGCTGAACAGAACTAATGAGCCAGCACATGTGAATTTTAGCGCTTGTAAAATTCACTGCAGTAATTGTCTATCTCTAAAGGTGATGGTGGCTTTGTTTTCCAATTTGAATTTGGAGAAGCACAGAACATTGAATGCTGCTGTCAGAACTGGAAGACATCTGACAAGAACATAAAATAATTTTATTCCTGGGTAAGTCTCACAAATTATTTGGCCTGGGCAATTTAACAAGGCCATAAGAGATTGGAATCACTAGAGAATGATTTCATGGCCAATGGCTAGAGGCAGCTCTGCTTTTTCTGTCTCAGCTGTGGGTCATTATGGATGTGTGACAAAATATGTTCCAGGACTTTGAAGATTTGAGAAGCCTTAGGATGAAATGGTAGCAGCTGCTCATATGACGGATAAGGAAGAAGATCCTTTTACAGGCAAACTAGAGAAGAATGTTACCAAAAGATGTATTTTCTCTGCATTTTAAATGTAAATGGGTACATTTCTGCATTGTTTCCAGCTTTAGCTGAATTTTTAAACTGCACTGCAAGTTTATACAGATATTCTTTCCTTTGTAAAAATGCTTTCTAAAAGCTTTTCCCAGGATGTTTTCAGTATGAATAACAGAAATACCTTTTAAAACAATAGCCACTTGGGAGTAACGTTTCTGAGAAATATCCTTCCTCTCTTTGCCCTATGCTGTTCAGGCAGCAATGGCTGCAACTGTGATGAGCAACAAAGCCACAGGATACCATATGCTGCTACTAACAGGCATTTTCTGTGTGTAAACTTAGGAGGTCATCATGTACCTGTTACTTATTGCCTCTCATCACATGGTTCCTCTGGAGCAGGTGCCCAATCCAGTATCTATACATCAGTCCATAGAAGTCTGCTGCCATTCAAGCAGATAAATGTTTATTTTTGTTCGATTTCACTTTGTCTCTTAACACATTTCATTGTCTTTTATCCTGCTTTTGCTAACTGTTGCTTCAATGAACTGATACTTTTTCTGTTGCTACAGCAAATACTTCCTCAAATATGTTTAAAGCTGAGCAAGTTGGAATATTTGCTGAGTCAGGAATTCTTTGCATAGCAATATCCCAGAGTTCAGACAGAGGACTTGGATGGGGAACACTCAGCTACTGCTACAGGTAAACTGTGAAAAACTAACCTTTTTCTTGGGGCAAAAGACTCCTTATTTAATGTAGCTACTACTTTGCTCACAGCTAAACAGTTACCATGAAGAAAGTCAGCATGTAAGTGCATTGTAATGATAGGTTAGTTACTAGTCTTTCCTAGTTATTAAAATGGCTTGGAAAAAATGCTTATAGTGCTGAGGATGTCAGTCTGCTGCAAGTGAACAGTGCAGAGCATCCCTGTGATGGTTCTCCATATCACAAAGAGCTCAAAATGATGGTGGAGAGAATGATAATCCCCACAAAGCTTTAGCTTAAGGGAGGAGTACCTTTCCATTACCAAGGGTTGAAAAGGACTGTGAAATATGTGCAATAAAATAAATAAAAAACCAGCAAGCAAACAAACAAAAACCCCAACAGCATGTGCTACCCAATATATCGAATACCATTTCTTATCAGAAGCCTTACCTCAGGATTAAACTTAACACTTTGAAAAGCCTCATGAGTGGTGTATGCTTTGTAAGTTGGAAGTCTTCAGGAAGTGTGTTGTCTCCTTTTTTAAATCTAAGCAGGGATGTCTAACCCTTTCTTTCTTCTTCCTTCCAGGAGTGCAGATTCTACACTGCCCATCACCTCTGCGAGTCAAAGTGTAATAAAATAGAGATGTAGATGGGCTCTTCTTTGCTGCTTGCAATGCAACCTGCCACGGAAGGGATTCAGCAGAGCCTGCTGAAGCACACTGGGTATATTTCTATAGGACTTAGAGCCAAAGAATATGTCTCTACTGCCTGATAACATGGCTCCAAAACTAGACTGTGTGTACCAAACCTATAAGCATGAGTGGAGGAGAGCACCATGTCTGGAGAGCTCAAATCGTGCCTGAGCAGTCACAGTCAGCCATACTTACAGGCTGGCTGGGTGGAGAGTGGGATGAATATTGTCCTGGTTCAGTTGTAACAGTAACAGATGTAATGGCCCATTGGCCCCTGCCAGGAGCAAAGGAGTGGGCAGGAAGTGGAGCTGGGCTGTGGCAGGCCTCTGGAAAGAAAAAACGACAATAAACAGCAGCGATGCACAGTACAATTGCTCACCACCCGCTGACCAACACCCACCCCAAACCAAGCAGCGATCTGGCCTTCCAGGTGACTCCCCACAGTTTATGTACTGAGCATGACGTGCTGTGGTATGGAATATCCCTTTGGCCAGTTTGGGTCAGGGGTCTTGTCTCTGCTTCCTCCCGGCTTCTTGTGCCCCTCCTCACTGGCAGAACATGAGAGACTGAAAAGTCCTTGATCAGGGTAAGCATTACTTAGCAACAACTAAAACATCGGTGTGTTATCAACATTGTTCTCAGACTAAAGTCAAAAACACAGCACTGCACCAGCTACTAAGAAGGAGAAAAATAACTATTACAACTGAACCCAGGACAGTACGAAGGACTCCTGACTTAGGGCTGTTCTGCAGGAGGATGACATGTAGTCAGCGACACTTTGGGCTCCATGCCACCATGCACCTTCTATAAAGTCAACATCCTGAGACCAGCCGAGACATGATCACTCTGATTTGAGAGACATTTGGATAGTCTGCTGTAGATTTTTCTGTGTACATTTGTTAAAAGCATGAGGAACAGAAAAACTCCTTTATAAGGCCATTTATTAAGATTACAACTGAACAGGGAATCCATGTATGTAAGAGACATGGGATAAACCTGAATATTAAGCCACAATTCCACAGATTCCTACCTTTTTCCACCCCACCCCACCCTGCAGTAATGAGCATTGGTTTACATGTTTTGTTTTTCCAAAAGCTCCTTTTTTTAATTATTTTTTTATTTATTATTTTGATCTCAATGACCTCTTCTACATCTTTTCTAAGAACTCTACCTTCCCATTTCCCTTGGGTTCTATTTTTTTTCCTTCAAACATTTTCCAGCATAAAGTACCCTTTTTTGCCTTAAGTGCTTTAATTTCTTTACATATTCTCACAGCAAGTACACAATGCACCCCTTTTAGAGAAGCAAAATGGAACCCACGATTAAATGATTAGCCCCAGTACATCTGTCACACAGCAGAAAAACTGAGATCAGAACTTCTAAATCCAAGATTAGACCTTCACCAACTGAACAAGTCACACTAGGTCCTGTGAGGTCCCACATAGCCTGATATGGCACATGGCCTTGCCAGATGTTCATCAAGACCCTGGCAGTTGGAAATGTATATCAGACTTTTAAAGATGCATTACTTGAGCTGGCATTCCCCTAGGGTGCAAACAACCTCGGGGCAACCTGTGTACTGGTTATTTTTGCTTTTCTTAGTATATTACAATCCCGGTTGTTCTGCAGGGTAAGTTTCTCCTGTGAGTTCAGAGGGTTTCCAAAGGTGGCGAGGATGGTTTGCATGTCACCCAAGAAGGCCAGGAAAGAAAGAACAAAGTAAACTCATTTTATTCCTCTAGGCAAAAACTTGCAACAGAAAGCAAGCTGCACATTCAAGCTCTCCTAGTGAGAAGACAATAGCAAAAATTATAAAAGGAATTATCAGCAACAGCATACACCAAGAAGCTCCCAAATAAACCACTACATGGTCTGACTCCAGATCAAACACATTGATATTCAAACACAGGAGAGATTCCCATTTACATTCAACAAGGATGACACTTAGCAGCCCTTTTGCTGGTGCTCTTAAAGCAGTGTTAGTTGAGATAAAAGAGTTATACTGTGAGGCTTAAACAGCAGCTATTACTGTAGGTAGAGAGCAGTCGGGTGCAGATAACAAAGGGCTGGTGAGACATAATGGACTGGCTGAGGCTAAGAGAAAGAAATACCTTGCAACATGAAAGGACACTTAAGTTTTCCTTTTGATCTTCTTCAGTATCCTTTAGTATAATTTTGTCTGTTTATGCACTTCACTGACTCCACGGCTGTAACATCTAAATGCCTTGCTGGTTTTTAGATGTCCACTCTCAAAGTGCTCTTTTGAAATCGGGGAATAGTGGTCCCACAGTTAAAAAGCAGCACTGAAGGAACAGGAAAGATGGTATCATTTCCCTTATATGACAAAGCGATGCCCCAGTCATGCAGTTCTGTGTGGAGGAACTCAGCAATACAAGGAAGAGTAGTCTGAAAGGGATACTCAAGATGTGTGAGCTACTAAGGGAATGTGATACGTCATGCTGAGAGTGCACAGATAAGGAATATGTGAGCGTTAGAAATATGCATGCTACCCATGATCACTGAATGTGCTAAGACCTTGTTTCACATACTCTTGGTTCATACAGGTCCCTTCCTACTTTAAATCTCCTTTCAGGCCCTAAAATTATTAAAAGCAAAGCTGTTTCTTAGCTCTTGAATATGTAGCCTTAAAAGTGACCTTCAGAAAGTAGAAAGCCTCATGGGTTTACATGTTCTGGCACAGAGATGTGTGTACTACCCCTTTGGTCAGTAGCTTCTCCTACAGCAAATCCACTGCGCAGAGTCAGGGGGATTAAACACAATTCTGTATGTCTCAAAACCCAAATGGTTTTCAGGAGGAATTGTCTGTCACCCGAATCCCTGCAGCTCTGTTTATTTCTGATCAGAATGGGGAGAGCCAAATTGGCATACTGAGTCATGTACCAAAAAAAAGCGTGCCTATAAGCACAGATCATGATTTGCACATTTATTAGCCTTGACTGCCAGGGAACATTTTGGTTCCTTTGTAAGCACAGAAACAGTAAAAATATGCTAATAGCAGCATATCAAATTTGGGCTTTAGCCAATCTGTCAATATTGAAATTACTTGCCTGTAATATAGTGGGTAAACAACTTGCTGTATAGGATGATCTGAGGCATGATTTGAACTTGTTGAAATTTAGTCATTTTGTGCCTGAAAAACTCACAGATCAGAAAGTGAAACACAAGCATACATACAAGACAGATGTCACACTGACTTTCTATTCTGTTATCTGTTTGCTGCCTTCTTTGCTGCTTATGAAGTGGCTTATTCAAGAAGCCAGGTGTGGGGTTATTTCAAGACAGAATCGCTGAAATAACCATCAACACATGTCCTCCATATAGACCCCATTTCTTCTTTTCCCTGTACAATAAAGACAAAATGTCTCCTGACATAAGCTTAATATAAATCCAGTTCATCCCTTTCTTACTACAGACAAATACAGCTTTTCACCACAGGAATTATCATCAAAACCCATCAAAAGTTAGTGATCTTTCCTTAACTTTCCAGAGCTACCACATCTCCAAAATCAGCAGAAAAAGGAACTACAGCTGTCCAGAGGAGATCTCTTCCCTTTTGCTGGTCCTTACAGCCTCTGTCTCTGGTTCAGCAAGAGTATAGCCCTCAGAAACCCCTCAATTACATTAATGCTTGCAAGTGATCATGCTACACAAACTGATCCTGAAGTCCTAAAAATTACTGAATAAAATTTTCCCCTTCTTCCTCAAGGAAATTCCCTGCCTAGATGAGGCAACATGGGAGAAAAATGGTGGTGTAGTTGATGAAATATTTTTGGCCCAATTCTCTTTATTTTCAAAGAATGGGTTTGAAAGTCCCATTTGTCTGAACAGAGCTATAAATAAAACCAGAAAAATAAATAAATAAATTTAATAAAAGACTCAATGAAGTTGCTTCCGTTCATCCTCAATATATCTTTACAGTCCCTTCTGCCATAGCCCTTACATGAGACAGACTTTGCAGAGCAAAATCTCCTAGGCCTGGTGGTGCAAACCAGGAAAGCCCTTTAACTAGATGTGCCTGTCCAGAGCTTGGCATGCAGCCGAGGACTTGAGCAGCACCTGACACTATTTCCAGCTGTTTCACTCTAGGGAACAGCTTCATTGACCCTTCTGTGAACTAGAGAAGAGGGTGCCACTGACCTGAGGCTAAACTTTTGTGAGCTCTTGGTCTGATGAACAGCCACATCTAGGTCCCAACACTGAAATCAAGGAGGGGACCACAGGAATAGGCAAGCAGGATGATTTTGAGTGAAGAAGCTGGTTGGCAGGAAGAAACCATTACCCTCCACAGTGTAAATGTAAAAAGTCAGGCACACAAAGCATCATCCAGAGGGGGACAGGATGGTCATTACTGACACAAAAGCAGCATGAGCTCAGCAATCCCATCCGTGATCTAAGGAGTTGCACGCATGCACTTCCAGACATAGCAACTTGAGTCACTTTCTTCTCAACAAGAAGTGTGTTTGCAAGAGACAAGAGCCATCCAGCTGACAAAGAGAAGCACACCCTGCAAGAAATGTCTGGTTTAAAGGTGAGATGCACAGTATTTTATGCCAACACACCAACAGCTAGGATTCCAGTTACTCACTGGAAAATCACAGGGCTAAAGACAGAGCGTTTCCAGGCTTAGTAGCTACAGAGGAAAGCATGGAAATGTGTCCCCTAGAAACCTAAACAAAATGAAATAATCCAGTTTCAAAACCCGTGTAAAACTTGTGATCACTCATTGTTTTGGGTCCCCATTTGTTGTGTTCTGAATAAGCCCAGCTTTTAAGACCATCCACCAAATTTTGCAATTTATATTTCTGCGTAATGTCCATCCACATATATGCCAGAGGGAGAGAGGCTTGTTCTCTCTGCTTCTTCCCATGGGATGATTCCAAGTTTCACAGTCAAGGATGAAAAGTAAATTAACAGGATATTCTATGATTTGCCACGAGAAAGGCAGTGTAGTGATATCTGAAGCACAGCAGGCCCTCCTTGTTCTTCACAGAGATACTAGGTGGGGTATCTCAGATAGCACAGGGTGGTAATTGTAGAGAAAAGTTAACTTGCTAATAGCAATCACTTTATCTTGTTTGTCAGTGATTAGTTATGTAAATTTGTTCTTCCCTTCAATTCCATACCAGTGCATCAAGGTGACATGGCACATGTGCATAATTACTGCCAGTGTTATTTCTAGACCTTGATCTACAAAATGCAAAGTGCCACTTATTAGAAAGTCCACACAATCAAAGAGGCTTTTTTCATTTCTCTACACATGTTTGCTGTTCTCTTTTGATAGGCACAGCATGTAAAAAGCCAGTGGGAAGCAAACACTGCGCTCTCAACGTGCTTTTTCCTTGGTTAATTAGCTAAATCAGGTGCATAATATTGTCTTGTGTAACTCCCAGAGAGTCTGTGACATTATTGCTCTAACAACACAGGGAAATACTGCTTTATCCAATCTGTAAGACAATAAAAATTAAAAAGGAAGATTAAAAATTATATTTATGTATTGTTTATACAGCATCATAGCACTTCACAGATGAATGATGCGAGACTTTCAGCCCCCAAGGAATCTATAATATACAAGCCAGATTGAAGCTGTGTCACTCTTTACTCCCTGTGTCACCCATCTGACTCGGGGTTGATTTAACAGAAGCAATAGCATCAGAATCTGGCTTTAACTAAAGAAAACTTTAGAGATTTATAACTAGGATTAAATAAAATTATGTCACCTCAGTCCTAACTCTTTAAACTTGAATGAGAAAAAAACCCAAACCCACCAGAAAGCTTTTAGCTGCAGCCACTTTCTAGTCCGTGATCTGTAGAGTCACCATGGCTGGAACCATTTGCAGAGTCAGACTGTGAGATTGGTGCCCACTGAGTCTAGCTATAAAAAAACTGAACTGCTGTTGACTTAAAAGCTCCAATTAGTTATACGTCTGAAGGAACACACACCATTGCTGATACTCAGTAACAGTAAGTCCTGGG
>NW_009938036.1:59325-61326 GCF_000696875.1 Nestor notabilis
CTGAGTTGCTGGCTGGACTTAAACCATGACACAGGAGCAGGAGTCCCATCCAGATCACAGAAAGAGATTAACTTCATCCCAAACTACTACTTTCACTGTCCAGCCCTTTGTCCCATCATGTACCAACTCCTATTTCCAGAATCCACAGACAAGGCAGCAGCAGTTCCCACTCTTGTCTCTACCAACAATCTACCACAAAGGCCACGCTTGACCCCTGTGCAGCAAGGTTTGGCTGGTGGGAACACAGTCTCCATGACAAACGGTGGGACAAGGTGGTGTAGGCCAGCAGCAGCTGTTGCTGTATTATGCAAGGACCCAAATTCCAGCTGGGATCTCCTTGTACAAGGTAAGCAGGAGCAGGCAGCTGAACCTATAGGGTTGAGTCTCTTCTTTGGACCAAGTTCAAGTGCATATACATTTCAAGCTAGAAAGAGCTTCTTAGGAAAAGTTACCCAACAGCAGGATTATTTAATCGGAGCAGTTCATGTCAGTATTACATGTGACAGAGAGGAATGGTTTCTGGGGAAGTCCATACTAATTTGATTTAAAAAATGGTGTGTGCACAGAGAATCAGAGATCAGCACCATACCATACTGCACTCTTGCATTAGAAAGCAAGAGGAACTAAAATAAGCATGATAACAACAATATTGCATTAGTCTAAACACAAAGGCAGCCTCACAAATAAAGTGACCTTACTCTAAAAAAGGCCAAAGATAAAGATAGGGCAGAGCCAGGGAAGGGGCAATAGACTTCTTTAAGAAAATATATGGTGTGCTGTGTCCTAGCCCAGGCAATCTGGAGCATGTTTGAGTCCCTTAATGCTTTTATTTATCAAAAATGCGTAAGAGTAAGGAAAGTGCTGTTAATCCAAGGAGGCAAATCAGGCATGGGATAGCTGACTGACACCCCATTAGTGATACCTCCTGCCTGTGAAAGACCTGAAAGTAAGATGTGAAAGTGTTTTACTAACACTCACAGGCCCATGTAGCCTCCAGATGCTTGACAATGTGGTCCAATTTGGTGCAGGGAGGGACAACAGACTAGCTGGCAAGGTGGCTGGTACTTTGCAAAATTAATGCTTTTTCACAATAATGATTTATTCCAATCAGAGGAGACCCTGTGTCTCCAGTTTCAGAACCTTTGGCTGGTTTAGTGTCTCTTGGACTCTCTGACTTTGTGATCCTTACCACCCAGTGCGAAAACACAGTGCTGGACCCCCAGCATGCCCCTTTTTCCGTGGGCAAAGGCTGGGTGATAACAGCAAGAGGTGCTTTTCTTCTGCCCTTCCCAAGAAGCCCTGTAGCAGCCCCAGTGCATCTGCTCTGTTCTGGACTACAGCAACTGGCCCCGGCAGGGCTCGGCAGTGTCTGGCCACGTCCTCCCCTCAGACTCTATTTTGGGGACTGCCATAATAGCTGGCTTTACCTCCTTCTTGCTTTCTGTGGTCAGCCTCATGCCAAAGGGAGTTATCAGCCCTAAAGGATCAAGCGGTTCCCTATTTTCTCTGGAGCTGGATGGAAAGGACAGATAATTCGGCCAAGCCCTTGTGATGCAGCTCTTAAATGTGCAGGAACCCCACCCATCCCCAAATTCACGTGGGCTCCAGGGACTTGATTTTGCTCTTGGGCAAACCTGCTGACTCAATGCTGCCTGTTGTTCCTCTGAAGTTAGTGCTCTGGCTCCAGATTTACATTGGCGTAAGAGGCATCTGGGTACAAACAAGGGAAAAGCACTGCAAGACAAATTTCCTCAGAGTTTCAATGAAAAGAAATCCAGTAATGCTGCAGCAAAGCACATGGCTCCCCTCCAGTTGTGCCTGGCTGGACAGTCACATCATCTTGCCCAGCATGCTAACACCAGTGGAGAAAAAGGTCCCCCCTCTCTCCATCCATAGCTGCTCTGCCAGGCAGGGCCCCTCTCCAGAGCAGTGAGATGGAGGATGCTGGCTGCCAGGAGCTGCCAAGGACCTGGACCTGCGGGGGCGGAGGGAAGGGGGCGG
>NW_009938036.1:61356-140238 GCF_000696875.1 Nestor notabilis
CAAGCAGGGCACTGGGGGAGCTGAGGGCAAGGAGCAAATGAGACTGAGGCCAAAGGCTTCAGGGAAGAAGTTGCCTTCCTCTTACAGACCAATTCAATTAGAAACATCTTAATGGAGACCTGTTTTGTAACTCCCACTCAGCCAGACAGGACTAAAAGGGCATATACGGCTTGCTTCACATTACAAGTTAGGGGTCTTCACCCTGGTTCCCAGTAGGTCTCCAGTCAAAAACGAGAGCAAAAGCTGAATAAATGGGCTGCTGCCAAAGGGCTGGTTTAATGACTGATCAGGAGAGACAGCAAACCTTTGCACTGACCTGGTACACCTCTAACCTCCATCCTACTCTGTCCCTAGTGGCAAAACTAATTGAAATATCAGGAGACAGCTAGAGCCCTGAAGGGTAACAGTAAAAATGCACCTGCTTTTAGATGCTAACTTCTCCTGCCCCTGTGTGCATCATCATGCTTGCAAGATTTAGAGACGTTACGCTTTTCCATGTTTAAAGCCCTACAAAAATACTCCAGCTATTGAATACATTCTTTTGTTTTTCCCAAAGGCTTTTTTTAGGCCATAGTATCAAAAAAAACCCACTAAACCCTTTAACATGGTTTGATAGCAAGCAAAGACATACAAGAGCAAAGCAAACTGTCCTGTCCAAACTTCTTTCACCCTTCTCTAGGTGAATGGTTTTCTTGTACTCTGCAAAATGCTTGCAGACAAAGTTGCGGCGGAGCTGGGAAGTATTAATAGTAAGGTTTATTATAGCATCTTGCCTTGAATGGCTGCAGTGAAGGAATCCCCACTGCGTGACCCAGGGTGCAGATGAGTATAGAAGCTGTGTGATTCACTGTGCACAGCACAGCATGGAATACTTGCAGCAAACCATTTGCTGGGGGAAGAACTAGGGCTCTTTCTATCTTAGGGGACCTGTGCTCTAACTTGCATTTCCTGGGGTTTGTTGCTTGAATTACACTTCATGACCCTGTTTCCTGAACATGATTTTACCTTTTAAAAGTGTGTGTACAGTAAGACTACCTAACACCCCAGGCTCAAGCTTTAAACTGAATTGCTTAACAGGGAAGATAGGTCAGGTAGTTCTGTTCTTCAACTGTGTAATCAAGTACTTCTAGGACATGAAAATTCATTCATGTGAATGAATCTTCAAATATTTTTCTGTGAATATTTAAATTTTTTACTTTGTTGTGTCTTCAGGAGTGATTTCAAGCTGTGTTGACTGTATCCCTTTTCTGACAGACAGAGCTTGTGCCAAACCTGCTGCGTTCACTCAGAGCTAATGTCAGTCATTTCATTGCTTAAAAAGTCAGTCCTGTTGTGATTACTTGCTCACTGTTGGGTAATTGATGCCACATAAGGCCCAGATAAGGGGTAGACAGTGCCTCTGAGAATACCACAAGAACGAGGTTTAGGCACCTACAAAATGTTAGTGCCAAAAACAATGGTGTTATTGGAGAATAGGTACCTACAGAGACAAGAAGCAAGCAAGAAGGATTTTCAAGCTCTGATTTTGACCTTACTGGCACTATCACCAGTGTTAGCTCTCAGTTCTTTTCTGAACATGTTAACAAGACCCTTTCCAGTAAACTGTACTTTACAGCTGACCCTAAAATAAGTCTGAAGAAATTAGAGTGGGTAGGAACTGCCAGTGATGGAAGGGAAAGAAAAATAGAAAGGAGCAAATTTGAGGAAAAGTAGAGGAAAGCATTGAATTAATCTGGAAGGTCTTCCCAAGGTCCCACCTTTTGCAAAGCTTATCTGGGCAAGGTTATCAGAGAGTGGAGAAAAACAGGTTACTACAGCCAGCCATGCAAGGCAAGGCCTATGGGAGATGCGCACATCAGCTTGACTGGATCTGTTCTCACATTGTGTGTTGTCCATAAGAAGTCAACCGAGCTTCCCGAGAAGGGGAAGAAGTCACTGGTTCTTCATCACTTTGGTTTAGGTTATGGAGTCTACCCATGACCTTCCAGGCTGCCTGGAAGGAGGAGGGAAAAAGTAGACAATATGGGGAAAGTACTGTAGGCTGGACGTAAGTGGGACAAGCTGTTGGTGATGTGGGGTGGTACCTGTCCACTGGGGGCTTCTTCTGTCACTGATAATTTCATGCTTCGAAGTAAAAAAGTAAGGAAAAACTTTGCTTAGCACAGGACTTCCATCTTTGCAATGGCTTCTGCTAAAGTGACACAGGGCTAGATCTGTTGCCTGCAACATACAATAGGAAGAGATAAATCAAGGACTGTAACACAACACTACTCCACCCAAAAAAACCACTAGGGGCAACCCTAGGGGCATTGGTGGTTGAGAAATACATTGATGGTTGACAGATCACTCAACTCGCATACAACCACCTACCAGTACCTACTCTAATGTGCTGAAAATATAGCACAGCATCCTAGAGACACTCTGTCTGTAGAAGGACCTATCTCCTAAAGTGGCCTTACCAAACTACTACCTGTATCAGCCCAAAGGGCAAAACTCTGGGGCCCTAGGGATGCTCCTGAGCAGGTTCTGCATTCCCTCCTGACCCCACTGCATTCAAGATGCATCAACCAGGCCCTTGCTGTCTCCAGAAGAGACAACCACAGGATCAATGCCACCCCCATCAAGTTTCTTTCCTTTATGGAGAAACAGATGCCTAAGTTGTCCATAATTTCCATGTAGGCAGTTCAGTCATTGCAGCAGCTGTTTTCCTCTCCTATCAGGTAAAAACACATAAAATTGGTTATAACTGGCTCTGTGTTTCCCCATACTAAAAATCTTTAAAGAAGGGGACCAGGGCAGGAATGACATCTTTATGGCAGAGTACAACACCCAGATGGTCTTTTCCTTTTCTCTGTGACCTCCCTGTATGCTTTATTGCAAATACTTGTCTCAGGTTGAAGTGCTCCATTTCCTTCCTAAAATCTCTTTCTTGTGCTAGTAATCAGGGCAATATAAAATGTTCCTTTCAGACCATCTGGAAGCCACAGGAAACATCAATTAACTGCATATATTTGAATCATAAGTACATTAGGCTAGAAATGTCTACATATTCTAAAAATTAAATCCTATAAAGATTTTAAGTTGTGCAATACTTAATTAAATGGTGGTCCCAGAGCATGAGGATCAGAATCATGCCCCTGGGCCATGGTGCAAGGTTTGCCACAAATCCATGCAAGCCAGTCCCCACCAGAAATGCAACTATAAAGTCATTTTCACATAGTGAGCTCCCTGTCTAGATGGCACAGACACATCACAAGCATTTCATTTATAGCCTCTTTTGAAATGCAGAGGATTTTATTGGACATGACCAGCAGAGCTGCAGAAAACTAAAGGAAGTGTGCTCCCTACTGACTAGAAAACCTCAAAGCAGAACCCACCAGTTTGATTGAAACACACTGGTGTAAAATTTGAGCAACAGTTTAAGATTTAAGCCAACTCCTTTCTTTGTATGCCTGGGTTAACTTAGCTGCTGTCAAACCAGCCATGCCTCACAGTGCAGCCCTTGGGTGGACTCACTTTGCAACTAAATCAGAAAAGTCTAATGGTGCTGTTGAGGTCCAGCCTTGGATACCTGAGTGCAAGTGCACTCTATTCTGGGAACCGGTGGGGTTCGTCCTTTTCCACTGCCTAGCCAGGGGCAGCATGTGGGCAGCTTTACTCTGAGAGCAATTTCATCCTGGGCAATCCCAGCCCAGGGCTCTCCCATGAATGCTCCTTCTGGGATTTGAAAGAAATGCATACACTAATGTGGAGACTGGATTTTCTGAGTCCTGCCCAATTCACCTGGTACTGCCCTAGTCGAAAGTGGGGTAACAGGTCACCTCTGTTCAGACTTCATTTGGGAGCAAGCCACGAGAGACTGTAACAATAGGGAACTGTATAACTAACTGTATAACTGATAAGGAGTTGGTTAAGGAGATGTGGCAATGGCTCATGTTAAGGTAGGAAATACCATGTCAGACAGCAGTTGTTAATGGAGATCATCAGAGGTAGTAATAAGTGATGTTTGCATTAATGATCTGAAATAAATATTAAGGGCATTATTAATGGCATCTGTTGATGACACAAAGGTAGGAGGTATCACCCGTAGAGAAAAGAATTGGGGATGCAGTCAACTGAGTGAGCTTGAGGACTGGAGTATTAATAAAAATACGATGAAATTCAGTAGTATGATGTTCAGGATCTTGCAATAAGGATCTGATGACAAAACCTTTTTCTATAAACTGGGAACTCATCTGCTAGAACTGAGTGAAGCAGAGAAAGACCTGTGCATGAGGTGATTAGGGGATGATTATATGCTGCCAAAGTGATGTAGCTGTGTAAAAAGAAAATGTAGTCTTAAATGGTGTCAGGAGAGATACTAACAGTTGTACAAAGTGAAAGTAAAACATCACTCCTGTCGCATACAACAGTCCCTGCTGGAAACAGATGAACAACACTGGGAAAGATGCAGCAATCAAGGGAGAGGAAAGCCTGTCTTCTAAGAGGAGGCTCCGAGCATTTACCTTGTACAACCTGGCGCAGTGAAGGGAATATGACGCTATCTGTACATAACACAGGCACCCAATATCAAAGATGGAGAGGACCTGTTTAGGTCCATGCACAATGCTGTTTGTAGAGAGAACGGGTGCAAAACGGCCATTAGTAACGTGAACCTCATAAGTTAAGAGGTCAGAGCTCCGGGAATGAGCTGGTTCTGCAGATACGTGCCCGTGGCAGCAGAGAGAGAGGACAGGCGGTGCTGCAGTGCCATCGTCTGTCCGTTTTCAGCATTGCAAGGCTCTCCTGAGTAGGTTCAGCGCTGCAAGGATCAAAGAACTGGTTAAAAAACATCCGTGTGCCCGCGCTATGTTTTGTACCAAACCAGTGCAACAAGTCTTGACTCTCACCTGACTGCACAGCTGGACCTGCAACTCTCCCAGACAAACACGCTGCTACACACAAAAAGGAGCAGAAGGATGATGTATGCAGCTGTCTCTGCTGGCTGGAAAAGTCAGTATTGCAGCAGAGAGAAATCATAGCAAAATGCCTACAAGTCCCCGGGAAGAAATCTAAGATAAAAAGGGGTGAATAAGCTAGACCCACCTCCTAACTCTAACATCAAGTTAAAAAATATGCAGTGTTTGAGTTGATTGGTTTGTGGAAGACCATCGCACCACATGATAGTGTTACCTTTTGCTGCAATAGTGGGGATAGTGCAGAATTAATGTCTTTCTGCCACTCATTCCCTTTGTAGCTATCTTATGTGAGCCTTCATGGCATGCTAAAGAAAAACTGCAAACATTTTCTCTTAAAGTACATGCTTTGGCTCATTAATCCTCAACAATATTGATTTTCTGTCTTGTTTTCTCAGTTAATTGTTCCAAACAGAGAGGGGCTGCCAAGGCTGTAGTGCTGATACATATCCTCCTCATCACACATCTCAGAAGAGGATGGAAGGTCCATTTATAAGGTACTAAGTGTAACTGTGACACAACTCAAACCCAGACTTCTCTGTTTTGCATTTGCAAACATTTTGCAATGCAGGTTGGTGTTGGGGCCTGCCAGCATCTGCAGCAATGCTTCAAGCCAGCTCATTAACAGGCCAATTGTCTATGCAGTCGTTGCTCAATATTGCCATATTACACTGGAGCCTAGATGGCTCTGCAATGAGAGCATTCATTTTCAACATTCTTTGCATTTATTTTATAGTATTTTCTTGTTAGAAAGTGTCATGCTACTCTTCTGTTAAATGCTGCATCAACCATTTGATGGTGGAGAAAAGCTTTTGAGAATAAAGAGAACTACCACTCAGTACCACATTTCTCAAGCAAACAAGTATGTGATTGATTCTTACTTAGCCTTGCTACCAAGTTTGTGTGAAAGGAGAGGCCATCCCAGGCAGAGCTTTGTGGGATGTGCTAGGTGAGGAGACCAAACACCCTGACACCCTGGATCCTGCCACACTGCATATTGTACTGACAGCCCTGGCAAGGATGAAGTGGAGGAGTGGGGGAATATGTCCCTCCTTATGAAAATCATTAGACGCCTAGGGTGTTAAAAAGCTCACAACAGTGTGCAAGACCAGGCCAGAAAAAAGCTTGTGTGTGAGGTTCTCCAGCGAGCAGCCAGCCAGCAGGAACAGTGGAAGTGCTCAGACACATCAGTATGCTTTTGGCACTTTGCACCAATGGTACCTCTGAGTGCCTGTGCCTCTCTGCAGCTGGCGAATGATGCATTTCTCTGAGCAGCAGAGAAACAGCAGGTCTTCAGGAGAGAAGCTAGAACATGTCTTAGCTTTTGGTTTGTATTCATAGCCACAGCTCGCTTGGAGTATTTTTGGCCTCTGAGCCCAGGCAGTGTCTCTGCTCCTGCCTGCTTACTATCCCTGCGTGCTGATGCCGCTTTTCCTCACCTTCACAGCCCCTCCTGTTCTGTTGACTGAGATCAAAGACCTTATGAAGCAGCCATCTCATGCTGATGGCACCTAATCTCCCTGATTGTGAGAAGAATCAGGCTGAGGGGGATGCCCATATCCTGAAGTTCATCCGTATTGCAGGATCCCTAATGCCAACCTCCAGCTCTGCAGTGAGCAGCCCATGGTGCCATGATCATCGGTGAGGGAGAACAGCCCTGGCTAACCTGATGTGAGGGAGGGCTGGATGTCTGGAGGAGAAACATGCACCTCCTTTAGACATTAATGAAACATTGCCTTCTGCACCACACACCACAGATAATTGCCCTTAATTTTGCATGTTTATTCAAAGGAGAAGTAATAATGCCAGTGCCTTTGTTACCTGCCAAGAGCCTCATGCTGTCACAGGATGAGGCCCTGCATGCTGACTGGGGAGTGAGGACGGCAGCAAGGCTGTGGTGTGGCATGGCACTGTAAGAGAGTGCACAGTGGCCCCTTATCTCACCTGAATACAAACACCTCACAGATGTGTATCTAAGACATCAGTACTGCTCCACACACCTCATTCCTTCTGGGTCCTGCATAACATGTACATGGTTTTTTGCACCCCAGCACATGCAGAAATTAGAGGAATTCAGATTACCCACAGTTCTTAAATCCTTTTCTCCTTCTTTTATTCACCTTTTACACTCAAACATCCTCTCCACTCTACTAGGCATTTCTGTTGATCCCTTCCCTCCACTACAGCCCCATGCTCTCTTCCAACTCTTACCCCCAGTTCTTTGCCTGTTAGTCTGCTTTCTGTTCCCCCACCTTCTCATCCATGAAATTTCAGGTCATGACAGACATGAACAAAATGTGTGAACCTTGAATTATGCTCTGGCCATCAGAATGGACCAACAAACAGGAAGCTGAAGATGTTCCACAGGTACTTTTCTCAAGCTTAGTTTCTCTGCCTAAGCTAGAACAACTAGCCATTTCTATACTCCTGGCTGACCTGAATAATAGCCTCAGGAGAAGCTACACAAGACCACTTTCTGCTTTCCTGTGACCTTAGACTACTTGAAGCTTCCTCAGCCCTTAAGAAAATGGCTCATGCTGGCGGAAAACTACTGAGCAAGACTAAATAAATGTTTCTTGATGGTCACCACCAACAAAGCCCATAATATTGCAGAATATGTAGAGTTCACCCAATGGCATCATGTATATAAACAGATGTATTTTATTAATTTTGCTGTGACTGCTGTAGGATACACACACACATCTACTTTCCAAGTTAAATTTCTGTAGTTCAGTCTGGGTCACTTCATTGAAAGAACTCTCCTTGGGTCTTTACGAGTCTTTTTCCTTGTTTCCTGGCCATTACAGGGCATGTGGCTCTAAACTAATCAAAATAAACATACCAGAAAAAAACCATAAATACAGTCTTACCATGACCAGCCAGAACTCTGTCTTGCCTGGTATACCCCTTGTATGATAGTTGATAGTCAATGCTCAGGGAAGGGTGAAAACCAGCAAGCACACAGTGCTCCTTTCCTGGAGACTGTCCCACTCTCTTCTTGCCTCTGATGTCTCAAGCGCTTCCTGAGCCAGAGATGGTTTCGTTGTGGTAGGACATAGCTACCAAGGAGGTGGTCGTACTCAGTCCTGTTTCTTACATTCATTACTCTGCACTTTGAGTAGAACAGACACTTCACCTCCATTTTAGTTATTTAACTCCAATACTGTGTTCCAAAGTATGTGTTAATTTCAGTAAATTAGCAATTTCTGAGATTTTTCCTCTTTATTTGATCTTGGTTACACTTCCAGGTCTCTATCTGGAATCTATAGATTGACTGGAATCACAGATCTAAATCTATGCAGCTTTAGATTGACTGCAATGTTTAGCAAATTTACATCAACTGGAGTTACCTGTTTGATCAAACCCAGTGTATAATTAATTGATGATACATAGACAGTCTGTAGGTGGATCCTGATCTAGTTGCTCTGCAGAGAGCATACATAGCTCCATTGATATCATACAGCTGAGGGTATGTGAACCACACCTGAGCAGGACTAACAGGCAAAGCAGGCGATACGGTCCCCTTCACAAGTCCTGTGGTACCCACTGCCCTGTACTACAGCCTACAGGAACCACTGCAAGATACCATCCACAGATACTACTTGTGTCAATAGGTGAACACTGCCAAATGTTTGATGCTTGATATTCCTGCTCAAGAATTTAAAACAACTAAGATTTATTCACATAGCTAATAGCGCGTAACAGTATGTTTGATTAAAAGGAAAGATGGTAACAGATGGGTCAGCCTAAGTAAAGAGCTGTATTGGGTGACTCAGTTTTTCTGGTTGTTCAGGATAGTGACATTACTCTCTGAACTTGATGTTTTTCATTCTATATAGGGAGGCATCTTTTATCAAGAGCAATTTATTAGGTCTTTTTCTAAACTGTGGAGAATAGTTCTCTGCTCTTTAACAATCTTAAGACATATCTAGTAACAAGTGAATAAAGCATCCTTTCATTATTTGAGTTCAATGACTGTCACTTATTTGCTAAGACTGTGAGAAAGTGGACAAAGAGGTTAAAGACACAGAGAAAATATTCTTTAATACCATTTTTAATATCTTTTGTCTGAAGGTGTATCATATTATGTGTTAGGAGATAATTAGTTGTTACCTGCTGTGAATAACAGAGAAAAAAACTCAGTCACAAGGTGAATTAATACACTGAAATTGGCAACCAGACATGTTCACTATTGAAGGAATCCAGTATTGCAATATCTGGACAAAGAATGGGGATTTTTATGTAGCCCATGTTTACAGCTCAGCCCAGCACAGAACCAGATCTGTGGTTCTGATCCAGCAAAACATGCTTAACTCTAAGCATATGAGTAGTCCCATTCACCTTATTTGTACTATTTACACTCTTCAAGATAAACAAATATTTGTGTGACTTGTTGGATGTGGCCCTTACAGAGCCAGAAGGCAAGAAAGATAGATGATTGTGCAGTTTCATGAGGAAGAATGTTTTGAGATTATTTTTTTCTTTTTTTTTCAAAGGATGCTGTATGAATAACAACCCCAGTAAATGCTCGCTTACTGTTTGTGGGTTCTGCCACTGAGCCTCTTTTGGCTGATAGTGACAGGAGGCTTTGAGGATTGTCTCATCTGCTTTTGTTAATGTTTGCAGGGCTATGTTTCCTTTAGTATAATATAAAAGACTGGAAGAAATATTCATAGGTACTTTTCATGATCCTCTATCACTCTCATAATTAAGCAAGCCCTTCCTGTGTCCTGGAAGAGTATGCTGAGCTGGTCCTTATATAATGAGGAAATTTTTTTCCATTAATATAGGTGCCTGCATCCATATGCAATACAGCTGTAGCTGGTGTGTGTGTGTTCATGTACATAGATATTTTGAGCTGGGAGAAGCCTCTGTTGACTGCACACTTGATCTCCCCACTGAAATGAACGATGTGAAGTGCTGTAAGCCACATTATTCCCATTCTTGCAGGAGGGTGAGCTTGCCAACATTCACATGGCAGGGAGTCCACTTGAGCCATCTCCACTTACAATGTGCACACAAAATACATTTCATGATTTTACTACAGAGTGTATGCTTGCCTTCATGGGTCAACCTATCCTTTTCCATAAATTTCAAAAAGAACGACACCTCCTGGGCAGCAGCCAAAATAAGGGCTGATGAGGCATCTGATATTTGTTACATGTCAATATAAGGAGGAGTCAAGCAGAAATAGATCTTCTATCACTTTACTCAAGTTTCTTACTCTGGATTATGTGATGAGAAGTCAGTTGCTCCAAGCAAAGCTGTGTAAACTTGTTGAAAGCAGTAAAGATAGAACACAGCAGAGTATAAAATCATTATTTGAAATCTCCTTCCACAATTGGTCTTTCTGCTTAAAACTGAGTGCTATCTCTTTTATTTATCTATCTACTCATTTCAGGGAATAAAACCAGATTTTAAGATTTTTTTGTGTTCATTTCTGTGTGAAAGTTCATTGCAGGGGTTTGTTGGGATCTCCTGACCTTTGTGTTTCTTACGGAAAGGTTTCTTACACTCTTTACAGTTTACTTTTCTACATAGATACAGCATGTTTCAGTGTTTCCCCTAGAGACTAAGGAAGAGTGCAGGATAGCTATATCCTGATAATAGCTTCGCTATCTACTGCAGCTGCAGCTGGCATAATAAGTGATTTCTTCTGGGGTATATAAAATTTTTTCTTCAAGAGCTCAGTGATGTACAATTTAACTCGTGGTTTAATGAGACACAGAAGGTAGTAAGAAATGTCATATCATTACCATGAATTAGAAGTGTATAAAGCACTTCCCAACAGGCCCAGTCAAACTTATCAAATTTTAAATTAACCATCATTATACTGCAGAACTTATCATGGATTGCCCTTCCAAAACTTGTGAAAGCTAAGATTTAACAGATCACGTAAATAATATCATATGCACAGTTTTAACCCCCAAATTTTAGGCAGATAGTCTAATTAGGCAATGGGCCACAACTGAAATGCAAAACCCCAATCATTTTCAATGGAGCCAAACTTCCAGTTAGAAACTCGGAAGCTTTGGTCCTTATAACAAAACTCTCATTTTAATCACAAATTTTCTTCAATTATTCATGGTCCATTCTAGCTCTTTTATATAACTTGGATTGTTCTCATACTCAAACATGCCTAATTGCCTTAATCGTGCCGAGTTCGTGATTCAGGAATGTCTGGTACAGTAAGTACCACAGGCCAATTGCACAGTGCATGAAAAATATTTTTACCAACTTGAAACATCTGATCCTTTTGCTTATAAATGAAATTTTGCTTATAAAATGTCTTCTGTGTTAATTTAAAAATGTTTGATTGTCTACATAGAAGGCCTAATTGACATGTCAACTGCTCAAGTGGCTAAGAAGAATGGTCATAACGGGCTTTTTGTTATTTCATAGAAATTTGTTTGCATTAGTCATACTTCAATTTCCTTTTCATTTCTTCTAACAACTCTATTAATCTATTGTTAGTCTTCAGATCTCTTAAACACTTTTTGTAATGCTTTTGTTCAAAGGCAGCCCTACACCACTCAGCATAATTCAGTTCACCCTAACCACTATCAACAACTCTGTGGACAATGTTCACCTTTAGTTCTTTTCATAGTTGGATAGATGTTATCATCTTACAGACGGAAAAACTGAGTTTCTAGTATTTCTCTTTGTCTGTTTTGCTTTTCTTTAATCTATTATGTTTTCACATGTACAATCTGGGGTTTAGCTGCCAAAACTGTAATTATTTCAGGAAGAATGAGGGTTAAATAGTGGGTACTACAAGGGGAAATTTAACCTAGAGCCTTCTTCCTTGACCTCCCACCAGCCCCTGCTTCTCACATGAACTGCTACTTCATTCCTGTTATCCCAGCATTACTCATGTCTGACCTGTTCCCCACCCCAGACTCCTTCAACAGGTAGTTTCCACCACAACCTGGGCAATTTGTGAGCTATGCCACCACCCCATGAAGGAGAGAGTGAGTCAGCCAAGAAGTATCTGAGGGAAAATTAATTTTCAAGATATGGTATTTTTTAAAGGAGAGATATGGGTTATCTGAATCATAGGTTATACATATAAAAATACGGCATCAAAGAAGCTCTCTCAACAAACATTCTCTCCACCTCTGCTTGTACCCTTTATCTGACCGAGAAATAAATTAAGTTGCAGCAGTGGGAACAAGCAGGAGAGCTGTTAGTACAACACTGAGCACCTCTGAATCATAATAAGCCGAAACCCCTGAGGACCACCATGGTGTAAATGCTCAACAGCAACAGTAAAAATTCCAGATCAGATGTGCTATGTTTCCTTTTTCAGAGTCTGCATAGGAGATCTTCAACAGCCTCTTAAGATCTCTGGGCTAACAAATTCCCTGGACCAGATCTGCAGTTGGTATAATGTGGATCAGCTTTCCTCACGTTAAGGGAGATTAAGCACATAGGAATAATCAAGCCTCCTAGGTTACTTATTCCATTTCCTTGCTATTGCTGGTAACCTTCCCATCCAATCACCAACATAAGCTTACAATCCATTTTAAAAGCACTTACCTCATTTGAGAGAATATTCCAATACTTTAAAGAAACTGGGTTGGGTTTTTGTGGGTGTTTTTATTTTTTTTTCCTTTTGTAAATTTCCACTATCTCACTTATTCCCTTCTGAGAGATCCTGTACATGTAGATTATGGTTTCTTAAAATGTTTTTCAACTGCTTTTTTTTTTTTTTTTTTTTAAATTTAGGAAACATTATCCCTAGCCCTTTAATTAACCACACTGCCCATCTGCTCCAAGCTCTCATCAAATAACACCATTCTTGCGGCTGTGCTCTTCATCTAGTGTTCAGAGCTATCACACTATCTGGCCTCCACGATAGCTAACCTTCTGTTCCAGGCCAAGGAATCATCTCTGCTTCCATTCCCATGTCTGTGTTACTCACAGGCACTTTGCTATTAAAACCCTGCTTGCTATATCAAATCATTATTTTGATCATTAGCAGAGTCAGAATGCAGCCTGGTTCTGAGGACTCTGTTAAGAAGCAGAGGCAGGCAGCATCGCTGTAATAATAGCTGCGAGTCAGTAGATGGCTCCATTACAAGCTATTGCGACAGTTTTGGGCTCTGTATGGAGGGGTGAGATCTTACAGTCCTGCACCTCCCTTTTTGGAAACTGGGTTCGTATCCAAACCAGTTCCTCCTCTGCATGTGTTAGCTGTAGATAAACTGGTCAAAGAGTAAAGCCCATCAAATCCAAAACAAATCAAACATGTCAAAACATGACAATCCCCTTATACTTTTAAGTCAAATACTAAAAGAAAGTGCTATGGCACCCATGATTATTTGGTCATCAGGATGCAAAAAATTAAATTACTTCCAGCTCCCTATAGCTGGTCCTTGCTGATATTGCCTAGAGTTTGAAGGTGTTCAGAGATGCCACAGCTTTTTAGCATCAAACTGAAGCCATTAGTCTGTCTTTGTTGCCTAATAATATTTAATTGAACTTAACTATAAGAATGTCCATACTGGATTAGATTCATAGTCCTAATTGGCCAGTATACTGTTTCCAACAGTGACCAGTGGTTAATGCCTAAGAAGGACTATAGGAACATGTCAAGAAACTATGAGAATATTCTAAATTAAGGCTTTTGTATCAACAACATCCCTCACAAAGAAATTCCACAGCTCATCTACACAGTCTGAGGTGTGCCTCTTTTAACTTGTTCAGAGCCTTTCCCTGCCATCTTCATATGACACTCCTAGCTCCTGGATTGTAGTCTGAGTGAACAAGCAGGCTCTGCTCCCCTTTTTTGTGTTGCTCCTCATTTAAGAGACTTCTGCTGCATTTTCTTCAGTCCATGTACTTTCTGTCCATGTCACAGGTTCCATATTATGGCTAAAGATATACCCTGGCCAGGCAATCATATCTGCCCTGTTCACTTTCCTCAGCTCAGTAATCAGGATATGTTACAACTTTGATAAGAGGCTAAGGGGAACTGTGGTTCAGTTCATGACATGTCTTACAAGCCCATTCCAACCAGTACTACCACACTGTCTATTCCTAATAATGTTTGGGTTTTTTGTTCTCATTTTCTGTCTTGAGCACACATTCAATTTGATCCATCAGAAAAAGCAACTTTCAGCTCAAACTGGAATCAGGTCTTAGACTATACTTCTTTTCAGGCTCAAATGATATTCAGTGCCATTAAAAGGCAATGGTAGTTCAGGGAGTTCCTGCTGATGGCTGTCTCTTGTACCTTTGGAAACATCCCACTAATAGTAACATGGGGAAGGAAGGAAGAGTGTTCCCTGCGGACTTTGACACATTGCTAATTCAGGTATGATTAAGTCTGCCTGTCCATCAGAGCCTTGTTCCCTGCACTGCCTTCTTCTTCTCAGTCCTCTGGCTTTGCCTGCTCCTTCGGGTTTGTGCCTGATTCTTCTCCTGGCTGTGGTTCTGCCCTTTGAGACATGCATCTTTCCTACCTCAAGCCCTCTGGATTTCCACCCACTATCCTAGACCTGCCTTTAGCAAGAGAAATAGTTCAGTCCTCAGAGCTAAACTTCTGCATGGTAAAAACTATATCCAGAAAGATATGGTTATTTCAAAATCATTCCATGAAGTACTCAATCTAATACTTAAATTTGTGGAAGGAGGAGATGCTTGCACTGGGCACATTGTAGGTGTTTCAGTTCTCATCACTGGTAGGGAAAACATGCAAAAGCTGGCAAAAAAACTTTATTAAAAAGTGGTTCAGCTCCTCTGGCTGTTTTGTTACGTGGACAGGACCTGTAAGGCTTTGTGCTGAACTGCAATAAACAGGAAGCGTTAACAATAGCTCTGAGAAAAGAAGGCTCCCCTGAAAGCCCATGACCCACATCTCTGGCTGGTGCTAATCACAGTGATTCAACTGGCTTTCAGAGAACTGCATTGATTACATCAAAAGTAGTCCCAGCTCACACCTCTCTCGTGGAGAGAACAGGTGACAGCAATAGACAATGGTGGGGAAGGATTTTATTGTCCAGCTGAATGTTTCACATAGGCCAGAAAAGAGCTCATTCTACAACATCTTTTCAATCCACACATTAAATATCCCATTTTGTTGGATTTTTGGATCACCCAGAGGAGATGCTAGCCTGGTGCATTCTTGGAACGGCTGGATCAGCCACACAATCATTTCAGCACAGGAAAATTATTCTCCTGTGTGACAGTTCCCAAACAAGATCTGATTCATAGTCTGCAAAACAAACCAAAATAGCCTGGTACTCATGGACAGGAGCACAAGTGCCAAGGTGTGAGGCATTAAAAAACCTAATCACTAAAGTAAGTAAATAAATATACATTTCCACTTCTTGTGCGTGCTGCAACATGGCACATTATAAATAATGTGCCACATAGTAAATAAATATACATTTTTCACTTCTTCAATATGCCGCCTTGCTCAGCTCAGCCACCACTTGTCCCCACATCTTCGTTTTATCCTCCATCTACTTGTCCTAGAGGCAAAAGATTTTTATTTTCTTTAGGTAGGTGCTGGTACCTGTCACAGACTGTGTCAGGCTCTTTGCTGCCCTTAGGTGCCGCTACAGCACAAATAAATACACCTGGGTTTAGCTTGGGCTTCCTCATGTGTGAAACCTAGCCTTTGCACATGTTAACATGCACGTTAAAGTTATGGGTGGAAAGCACTGAGTTCATCACAATTACATAAAAAAAGAGTGAAAAAGCCTCTCGCAGCTCCCCATGGAACAGGCTGCCATTTTGGGGTTTCAAATTCTTAAATTCAAATGCCTCTGTATTCCTGAGACTGATCATTCCCAGGCTATACCCTTACTTGGTGCTTCTTCCATACTTAACACATTTTGACCATCTATCCTTCCTAGACATGGACCCTCACAGTTCAGCTGTTCTGTTCCTCATGTGGACAGCTTCATAGACATCCATTTGCTTGATCAAATACTTCCCTACCTCCAGCCTTGCAGCTACTGTGGGTTACAGCTTATTCCTTCAGAGATATGCTGAAGTGCAGAATTCTCCAGACTTTACAAAGCATGCTAAAAGTAAAAGCAGTCATCCTTCATTCTCACCAGTGCAAGAAACACACAGATTGAGGCAAAATGAGAAGAGCAGTATGGAGCTCTGTGCTGCAGTTCACCATTCTTGAATGTTCTGTAGGTTTTGGTCAGTGATCCCAAGATTGACCCTCACTGCAGCTCATGGCTCCTCCCATGGAGCAGGGGATCTCAATTTCTCCATCATATGCAGCCAGCTTCTCTGATCTTAGCTGTGAAAATAGCTCCTTTTCTATAAAAGCTTGCCCTCCTGTTTCTCTCTTCTGCCCCAGTTTCCTCTCCCTTTTTACACTTTTTAAGTTGAGAACATTCTGGTTTCGTTGTTTCCCCATCTGAGGATTCTCCCTTTCTCTTCAGATCGCAGAGTTTCAGATCCCAGGCCAGATTCGTCCTCTGAAACTCTGGCATTCAAGCAGAGCTCAGAATAACAGCTGATTTTTCTTGCTGTGCAGCATTTTGCAGGAAGAGTGAAAATATCTCGAGGATACTTCCAGGCTGCAACAGGCTGAAACGCAACATTCAGTGACGCAGCAATTTCATGAAAATAACCCAAATCCATCAGTTATGTAGAGCCTCTCCACAGCACTCCAGTGACTAAATTAATGAGGTTAAACCAGAACAGAACTCCATCCCTGGGATAGGCAGTGACTTGCCCACAGCACCGGAAAGAACAGAGCTAGATCTGTTTCATGCCCAAGGATATGCAGTTTCTGCCCTTGCAATCATTTCCTAGAAGGAAAATTAGAGGCCCAGCTTTCCTCTCACTATGGGAAAAATTCTGATCTTGTTTTGGCCGTGGAATGCTTGTGAGCTAGGTTAAAATCTTTTACATGGGCATGTCCTGATCACTTGTAGAACCACTCCAGATCAGAGGTGCTACCAGCCAGGACTAGGCCACGGGACAACCTAGGCAGCAGCAGTGACCAGACCCAGACACATCAGTACATAAGACCATGCCAGGCAGGTATGGTAGAAACTGCTCCTGCAGACTGCTTTTTCCTACACATTCAGTCCTCTGGGTTTATCCCTGTGGAACTAAGGCAGTGTGACCTGTGGGTGCGGAGGGAACCTCTCCAGGGATCCAAGTACAAACTCTTGGTGCTAATGTTTTGCACCCAAATCTGTAAACTGTGGCCAAAGTATTTAAACTAGGCTGGGCAGAGGCTTGCTTCTCATATTGCTTCCTGTGCTTTTGTGCATTGTTACTTCTAAAGTTATTCAAAACATCTAAAGGAGGCTGAAGCAATTACATTGCAACTAAAATAAAGTCCTAATTTTGTAATTCACTTCCCCCCTCACCCACACAGAAAAAATCCACAATGAAATATAGTGCATGAGAAAATACAGAATATACCACCCACCCTTCAACAGTGCATGTATGAGCACAGCCCTATCACAGCCAGCACCAGGCTAGAGTGCTTTTCATTAACTCAGAATATATATGGGCAGAAGCTTGATAAGCAAATAGCAGTGTTCCCAGCACAGCAGCCAAGCCCTATGAAAACTAAAAACAATAAATTTATTGAAAGCTTTTTTAAAATAGGAGGAAATTATTACTCATTTGAATTCTGTTCATGTTAAGGTCAATGGTCTTTTTTTCAGATTCTGATTGTTAATATTAGATGAAAGGACATTTCCTTTACATTGTATTTATGAACCCTATTGGCACAAGGAGGATAACAGCCACATACATTGCACACAAGAAACATTTCTGAATTTTGCATTGTTTAAGAGTTAGTTCATTACTCATTTTCCTTTGACCTTTAAGTTAAAGCCAGGGTTATTTAAATATATTGGGCCTGATCTGGGTCTGGGATGCAAAAAGAGATTATACTTTATTTTTACATTCTAAAAGTTTTGTGTGTGTGTGTGAATACATGGTTTGCATCCACCCAGTGCAAGTTAGGTTATTCGCATGGACAAGACTCCAGTTTGGAAAACACTGGTCTGAGGAGTTTCAGTTCTCTCACATTCTGTGTGATGAAGACAAAATTTCCAAGAAGTTGTATGTGGGACCAGACGTTCAGCATCTTCTGATGAGTTTATAACAGAACAATCCCTTTTTATGCCCCTTATGTTGAGCACCACAGGATTCAGCTAAATGTGCCTAGCTTTTTCTGCTAAAAAATACCTGCATTGCATAATTTTGTGGGTATTCAGAAGTTTTCGATTGCTCAGGTGAGAGCTTTCAAAATGTTGCATGAGCACAAAATTAAGGTCTTAGATTTCCTGTGGCTTTCTGCTAACAGCAAACATAATTTGACCACTGAAGGTAGCCTCAGAGCATTTTGTGTGATCTGTATTATGGAACAATTATCCACAAAACAATACACTCCTGATGACATTTCCATTGCCAAGGAATTGCTACCTTTCACTCTGTTGGTGTCACTCTCATTTCACATCCTCATTAATGACAGTCAAAAGTTGAAAGCTTTCTGTTTGTGTGGAGGAAAACAGAAGTGAAACCCTCAATTTTGTCTGTGCCTAGGTACTGGATATTGCTCAAAATACATTATTGTACTAGATGAATACTGTGTCCAGTGCTGGGTGCCTCACTACAAGAAAGACATTGAGGTGCTGGAGCAAATTCAGAGGGCAATGAAGCTGGTGAAGGGCCTGGAGCACAAGTCTGATGAGGAACAGCCAAGGGAACTGGAGTGTTTAGTCTGGAGAAGAGAAGGCTCAGGGGGGACCTTATCACACTCTACAGCTACCTGAAAGGAGGCTGTAGGGAGGTGGGGTTGGTCTCTTTTCCCAAGTAACAAGCAATAGGACAAGAGGAAACAGCCTCAAGCTGCACCAGGGGAAGTTTAGATTGGATATTAGGAAAAATTTCTTCACAGAGAGGGTGTTCAGGCATTGGAACAGGCTGCCCTGGGAAGTAGTGGAATCACTGTCCCTCGAAGTGTTCAAAAACCAGGTAGATGAGGCCCTCAGTGACATGGTTTAGTGCTGGACTTGGCAGTGCTGGGGTAATGGTTGGACTTGAGGATCTTAAAGGTCTTTTCCAACTTACTTGATTCTGTGATTGCTAACTGGGACCAAACAGTTATAAATGATGTCAAGCCTTCACTCAGCTGTAAAGTCATTTCAGATTTACCCTGGTGTCTGTGAGAATAGGGCTTGGCTGTGGGTATTCCCAAATGCTGCCCCACTTTGCACCAGCTGCCAATGCTGTATCTTTGTCAGCAAGATAATTAAACTGTGTGCTTAGCTCTAACATTGCCTTCAGCTCTGCAACTTCCACAGAAGACCTGTGAGTGGTAGCTTCCTATGCAAGGTTGTGACCATGGCCCTCGGGATTGCAGTGCACCTCTCCTGACTGGGGAAGGGAAGAGGGATGGCCAAAGCCTTGGGGCTAGCAGCCCCTACTTCAGACCCTTGCTGGTGCTATCTTTGCCCTCCACTCTGTTCTCATGGCTGGTGCCTGATGGAGTTGCACTGTTTGCTCCAGCACTGGTTGTACCTCTTCAGCTGGGACTGAGATGTTGCTTCTCATTTTTCTGGCAAGAGTGATACCAGACTATGTCCTTTTCCTCCTGAAGGCACAACAGCCTGAAAGCAGCAGGGCTGCAACTCTATAAAATGAGAGTCCAACTCCTTTTCCCCACTCTTTTCCTTTTCTTGTAATGACAGGATAAATTGTGGCCTTGTCTTGTCATGGAGGGCAAACTATGGCCTGACATCACATCCTCATGTGCACACACCTCCATCGTAGATAGACTTTGCAGTTCTGATGAAAAGGGAGAGTATTTTGACATTCGTGAGTGGTTTGGAAAGGTCTAGAAGTTTCAGTCTATATCCTCCTGCAGTACGTGTTAAAGGCTTCTAGAAAATACATAAATTACTGAAGACATTTTCTAGTTTGATTAAAAAAACTTTTCTGTTCTCAGATTTTGAGTTCAGCAACAAACTGTGTTTGGGTATCACTGGGTATAACTTAAAAAAAAATCACTACTCTTAACAGAATGATACAGCCTTCTTTCACTTTCTAATGCCCTCTGTTCACACAAGATGTACAACAGTAAAGCTGCACAGCAGTTATTTGAACAATTCTAGTTTGTGAAGAACTCCACTAAAGTTTTAGTCTCATGTAAAGTTTTAGGAGCTCATTCAGATTTCAGAGTTTTGACCTAAAGAAAACATGGGTTAACACATTATCAGTTATGCTCTGGACATCCATTGCTCATTTCAAACGAGCAGTAATATAGCCTTTGTGGTAAACAGTCATAGATTTTGTTTATGCTAAAATTTGGAGAAAAGGCATTTGGGGGCTGCTTTGCAGCCTTTTCAAACAGGGCAAGGTACGCTGTTTTCCCTGTTAGCCTTCCAAACTCACATCTCTAAGGCTAGCTTAAAGTGAAAAACATAGTAAGGGTGTCACAAGGCCATTCCTGAAACAATAATACACAAATAGTTCAGCTATTGAATAGGATTGGGTAATCCTTTGTACTTTTAGTATTTCACCATCTGCCATGTCTAAAAAGAAGTACATGTAGCCAGGAGCAATGTGAAAGATAGGCAGGCGAGGGATCATGACCCCTGCTTTTGACCTTGATGCTGAGAATTCACATCTCAAAAGATATCTAGGGCTGCAAACCTGTCACTAGTCCTGCCCTTCAGAGGTAGACAATCAGCAGGGCACAGATTCATCTCTGTAAAAATGAGAAACTGTTGTGTAGGGCTTAAGAGGAGGGGGGAACAAGTACCAGAGAGCAACTGCATTATGAAGTACCCAGCTTATTCCTCTCGTCCTTCCTATCAGCATTTCCCTTCTCTCATTTCCATACCGAAGGCAGATACAAAGCTGTGAAAGATGTTCAAGATGTGGCATCCATTTTGAAACTTCCCAGGCAGTTGTACTAACATGTTTTTAAAGACTGCCTTTAGGTTTTTCATCTGGATTAGAGGCACATTCTTTCCCTGGCTCCCTTTTTTTCTTTTTTTTTTTTTCTTTTTGTATTGAAGAGTTCACTAGCTTTTATCCGCTGCAGGACAAAGTTCCACTTAAATCCCCACCTTAGAACTAGCTAATTTACACAATAGAGGCTTCCTTACCACCACTTTTGCATCTGTATTTACAGAAGGGGCACCTGGATCCAAGTAAAGCTGCTTTTGGGGTTGACTTCCCTTTGCAAATCAGAAGTACATTCCAGAGCTTCACTTACTCTAAGTTCACAGCAAATAGACTTACTCATGGGAGTAAGGCAAGTAAGACCTGGCCTCCTACCTGACTTCACATAGGAGCAAGGTCTTTTTTTTTTTCTTTTTAAAGTCCTAAAACAAGTAAGCAGAGGTTTCTGCTTTCAAAGAAAGGACTGGTGGGTACATCACACTAATCTTGCTGTCCTCGGCTACTTGCTTTCACTAGGTTGGTTTTTTTATTATTGAAGAGGAAAATAACATAGATGGAAAAAAAGATGTCAGGAAGATCTATGTCAGACACATAAAGCTGAGGTATTCATGTTTTGCAAACTGTTTCTTCTCCTGTCTGCTTGTTGATAATAGAGTTTTTGACACTGAGCCACAGAAAACCAAAAAAATGTTGCCTGCCTTGGCCAACCTATTGAAACAAATCATCTCTTTCCAGTCTTTTTCTCTTCCCCTCATTAATCCTTTTTTCCTGCCCAGCTTAACTGTCCCATCCTGTTATCTTTGCTTCATGATGTTCCACCCAAGACAAGGGTAATGCCTACCATAATAAATTCCTCCAAGAGACCTGGCAAAAGAGAACATGACAAGAATCTGCAGGTAAACAGAATCCTGAATGGCTGGCCTTAAGCTATATTGATATTTCCATAGTGATATATAAAGGAACTGCAGTAAAAAGCTAGACCTTTGGCTCAGTAGGGCCAGTTACTTGGTTTTAGATGTGGCTGTTAATTAGTCTTTCAAAGGAAGATGAGAAGTGCGTGTACCACACTGAGCCCCAGGGTAATGCTACACAGAGGAAATTTTTCCTCAGCCTTACAAAATCAGCAGGATATGTCATGATTATTCTGGTATTGTCTTAACTTGAATACCTACAAATGTTACCAGTCAATGTCCTACTCAAAATCCAGGACAACAAATCTGTGTTTGAGACTGTAATTGTGTCATTGGTCATGATATGTTGCCCTTTAAAAATTTTAGCTCTCCTTCATTTTGGAAAGGTTGAAATAAATGGTCTGATTGTCATTGACCCAGCAAAGCGAAATGAAATAAGAACAGCTGGGTAGGTCAAAAACAAGATGAGTCATGTTATAGTCAACTCATCAGGAAGGGCCAGAGATCTGGACTACAGGAATTAGGTCAGCTGAGTGGGAGTAAAGACATTGCAAGACTCTTATCCAAATCCCTTAAAATGGGCTTTGGTTCTTGCAAAGTTAGCTGAAAACTATTAAAATTTTGTTGGAAATAATTGCTTTTAAAATTGTTTTTAAAACAATGTTCAGTGGAAAACATCAATCCTTTACTTGAAAATATGGGCTGCTGTCTTAAAACCTGGAAGGTTTTAACAGAAGAATTGTTGCAGAAAAATCTAATCTAATTTAGGTGAAAACAACAATCTATCAGAAATGTTGTCAAAAGATTTCTTACCCTGATTTGATGCAAACTTTTTTGATTTTTTTATTCCTCAAGTATATTATACAGCTCTAAATCTATACACTGAAATACTGGCAAGCATTGCAAACAATACATATGCTTTCATTTTACTATTAACGGTATTAATGCTAGAAAGAGCAAAGTGCTCTTTTACAGGTATCTTATTACTACCACTTAAAAATATGGATTTTTTTTAATAGTGATGTTCTAGAATAGGACACACCCTTCAATGCTTCACACTTTTCTCACTATAAATCATGTGTAAACTTCTCCTGGCCAAAACCACCCCTCTGCAACACTGCTCCTGATCCCTTTCACCATTTCTACTTCTTATCCATTTGATATCCACAGGTAATGTCCTAGTGATGTCTCAAACCGAAACAAAGCAATTGTAGATGAATGAAAAAACTCTGAGTCCACAGGACCTCAGATAAAGCTCCAAAGACAAACGTGCAGCATGCTAGTGGAATAGCTGAAAACTCTCTTCAGGTCAATGAAGATCAGGTAAAATTGGAGGCAAGCAAAGGCAGGCAAACAGTCTTTGGATTAAGCACATGGGGGTTTTTTGCTCTATGATTTTGCCTCAGGTTCATTTTGAAGTTTGTAATGTTTTTTAATTATAGCTCCAGTGTTTGAGGTTTTATTGGGATTTTTGGGGGTTCTTTTTTTCCTGGGTAAAAAGAATATCGAAATATGATAAATGCTTAGACAAACTGGCAGAAAATATTTCCAAGAGAAACAAAGATGAAGATGAAAGTACCAGCAGCTCTCATGGCCCTTACTAGTCACTCCAGTGCTGAGGGTAATTGCTTTTTCATGAGAAACAACAAGGAATGCATGTGCAACAGCAACATCTCCAAAGGACCAAGGACTCATACTGTATTGCCCAGTACATGAACTCCCATTAGCTTACTGCTAATTAGCTGCATGGTGGGACATATTTAAGTATCACATAACTTCGAGAGAGCAATGAGTACTTCAGATCATTAAGTGTTGTGGAGTTTCCAACCTTGGAGATAGTCCAGACTCAGCTGGATATGACCCTGAGCAACCTGATCTAACTTTGAAGTTGCATCTGTCTTTGAAGTTGGCTCTGTTGTGAGGGGGTGTTGGACCAGGTGACAATGAAAGGTCCCTTCCAACCTAAGTTATTCTATGATTCTCTATAAAGTTGCTCAGATTAGTTGCTTGTATAGCTGAAGTGACATAAAGATAGTGATAATGCTTTAGTACAGAAGCTATGGGCAGCAACATGAGTAATGTCTCTCTTTCCAAAGGTGAAGACATAATATGAAAGTTGTTAAAGTTAGGATAAGCAAACGATATAAACAAGGCAGTTGTTTGGAAGATAGTATCTTTTTATTAAGCCAACTGATAAGGATGGAAAAACAAAGATAAGGTTTGGGGCATGTAAGCTTTTTTCAGGTCTGCTTTTTTTCATGTCAGGTCATCTTCAGTTGATCTTGTAAATAATCATAATTACTGCAGTGCTATACTATGGAGAGATGGTGACCCTATACATATAATCACTCAAGAAAATTAAGAACATGAGACTAAGCTTTAAAATGTTTATTAAGGAGACATGAAGCCTGAAGCAAAAGGAGCATTGAGTTTTGAAAAAAAACCCAACAAATCCCAAACAAACAGAAAAAAAAAAAGCCCCCAAAACCAAACCAAAAAAGTGTAAAGGCAAATTCTCTAAGTTGGATTTCAAAAGTCATTTTAATTTACAGGTTTATGTTTTATTTCCTTAAGATAATTCAGTTTGCACAGACTGTAGAAGTTCAGTTCACTGGAAATGATGGTGTCTGCTCTTGTCTGGGACAGCAGAGGACATTTCAGGTCAAAAGAAAAAAGTTCTTTGCTAGCAGAGATGGTCTTCAAAGAGCTTCCTAGAGCTGTGCGTACCTCATGCCAGCCCTGTGTGTTACTCTTTTATACAAGCAATAAATGTATCCAGATTATATGTTCTCAAAGCAAGAAGCCAAGCTTCACACCTTGGGTTTTTTAGAGATGTCTTATTTCGACTCTTCAACATTAAGGCATCTCTCAAGTGCTGTGTGGTAACTGTGTGTATCCTGCCTTCAGACGGCTATCTGACCCAGTCAGGGCTGGTCTCTAGCGTGGACAAATCTGAGCCTCCTATATGTTTTTGTTTAGATCACCCTCTAGATTACCTGTTAAAGAGTCCCTGCCATTCAGCAGCAGAATGAGTTACTTGTTTAGAGTCTGAGAAGAACCCTAAATCCTCCTTTCCTCTGGTTCCTGACTGTCTCCAACTCCACGCAGCTCAGTACCCCTCTTCTGCTGCCTCTCGCTCTGTGTGGATTAAGTAAGGGTGAAATTATTTTAGTGGGGAGTGAGGGGGCCTCTTGGGACTTGTTTCTAAGTGCTGGTATTTTTAAAGAATTCATGTTTATATGAGGATATGAGGAGTGGGTTATAAATGTCCAAAATAAGGTAGCAATTCTGACAAAAGTCACAGTGTCATTGGAAAAGGCACAAAGAACCCATATCCAAAGCCCACCGGATCAATGGAAGGATGTGCAACAACCTAATCTGATGAAGCATGGGGCAAAGACATGCTCAGAAGATGAAGCCTTTGATACATAAGCCCTGTAGCAAAGATTCCCTGGATGCCATGAAGGTGAATTGAGGTTAGCAGGGAGCAGATAAACATAGGAGGGCACAGACTTCCATCCATTTGATGAGGGAGCATGGTTTGCTTTCATCTGTGGAGGCCCTGTGTTTTCTAAACATTTCAGATGCTGCATTCTTGGTTTGGTTTGGTTTTCATTATTAAAAACGCAGCAAATGAAACCCCCAGAAAAGAAGCAGGAGGGAGAGCTGCTCCCACATTTTCACCTCTAGGTGGATTGCTTGACCCTGCCCACAGCCCCACCTCAAGTGACTAACAAAAACATAAAGCGCTGTGGGACATGGGAAGATACTGTTATTATGTACCAGCAGAGCATGCCTCAGGAAAAGGTATGAAATCACTGCCAAGGAATCTCAGCATTTGTATGCAGCTCCAAAGTAATCACCATCTTCTGTTTACTGCCTGGGTAAAATCCTTTATTTCTTAGGTGCTGCATATTTGAGTTCCTACTTATCGCAGACAAAACAGACATTTCGTTCTTCTTGCAGCTGGATCCTGTATACTCAGAGATGCCCCATGATCTCTCAGATTTTCCCTTTTCTCTTTATTGGCATAATTTTCCTCACTGAAGAACTATAGCAACATTTTATTTGTTCAAGAAGCAATGACATATACCAGAGCTACAATGAACAACCTGTTATCTGTAAGCAATGCTCTGTATGCTTGTTTTGCATAAAGAGAATTTCAAAATTTGCAGACCAAAATGGCTTGAAAACTCATTAACACACTGTCCAGTCTTTATCAGGCCTGATATTTCTTTGAGTATGATAAGGCTCTGAAATCCATCCTCAGTCAACTATATTTACAGGGCATCAAGGGCCCTCTAGGGAGGAAGGAAAGTTCCTCAGCTCATGATTTAGACAGGAACACCTGTACCAGATGCCCTCCCTGGAGAGCAGAGGCCAGTCAGGCAGCATACACCACTCCATTGCCTGTGTGCATCAATAAAGTGCATAGTTGTTTCAGTGATGCACCAGGTTTTTTGTAAAGCAACAACTGATGAAGAAGACTCTTTTGATACCTAAACAGAATCCAGATCTTTATAAACATGGTCTTTTCACTGTGAGATGAAAAACAGCACCTTAACTGGCATATGACTTGGGCCTAGCTTCTTATGACTTTCAGTCCTTGGGTGCCAGGGAAGGCATGTCCATGTGCAGTCCCTACAGACACCCTCAGTCCAGGCAATAGAAGATTAACTGAGTTAAGGATGTTACAGACGGAGGATCTGTTTCTCAGAGCTACCCAGGGCAGACCTGAGCGGGGGTCAGCACAAAATAAAATCAACCTGAGCATTTACTTGAGCAACAAGCACTGGTCTTCCTTATCACAAGGAAGTTTTGCCTCAGACAGTGCTTTAAAAAAACTCAGATCTGTCTGTTTTGCTGGTGCCTCCTGCACAGCCTAGGTATAGCCCATCTGCACATGGGTTTGTCCACACTGCTGTCAAGCTGTCCAAGAAGTTTCTCAATGAATTTCTGCATGCCAACCGATGAGAAGCCACTGGTTGGGTGCAGCTAATTGGAGCATTTGCTCAGAGTGTAACACTCAGGGGGTTACCATTTCAGCAGCATTCTATGATGGCAATACTGTAAAATACATTGGCAAACGTGCTCACTGTGTGAATGTTATGAATGCCAAATGTGTTCTGGCTCCATAGTTTACATGGAGCTCTAACAGGGGGGACTGAATTTTATCGCAAGTCCCAGGCAAATGTGGGAGAGTCATACTTGGTATAATTCCTTAGACCTTGGGGTGTACTGAGTACATTATAATATAATACTCATAAGTATTAATTAATTATTAATTAATACTCATAAGTATTAATCCCAGGTAGTTATTCTATAGGATCTTGCTAGAAGAAGGTACAAAGATTTGATACTTGAGCACTCTAGGGCTAAAGAGAGCTGGGGTTAATGCCCAGTCTTCCACAGACCCTGTTTCATGGGTCACATAGACTGGCTGGGGACTGCTGGGTGGCAAACACCATCTCTTCTCTGGTTATACCCTGGGAGGCTGGCAGGAATTACATGGCATCCCCTGCCTGTCCATCCCCTTATTCTTCTCCTCCATCCTCCACCTCTTCAGTTCAGTGCTTGCTGCCTGCAGCCAGCAGCCCCAGGAGCTGCTCCACAACCTGCATATTTCATGGCTGTGCTCCTGGACATGCTCCTAGTTTTAGGTGGCACGGCTGCAAAACACTGCTCTACCAAATACTCGTCGCTTGCAGCCTCCCTCCCTGGCTGTGCCTTTTCCAAGGCACAAAGACAGGTTTGTTAACACTACACTAGCTACCATGGTTTTGAAAAAATCACACCTTTTGCCTTGTGCTGGGGAATCTGTGGGCGTTGGAGCGAGAGATGCATATACACATACATACACACGTAAGTCTGTCTGTATGTTGTATATATTCTGCATGTCTATGTGTATATGTATGTATTTACTTACATATATGTGCGTATGTATATCTTAAGCCTTATCTGTAGAAGCAGGCTAGTATGTCCCTTTTTTTTTTTGAAAAACAAACATTTATTGCTGACTTGTCAGGCATATTCCTTTCAGTTGTTTTTTTTTAACTTGGCCGGTTCTTAGAGTACAATAGTACATTGGCCATCTGTGCAGAGGAGAAGAGGGGTTTAATGAATAGACAAAGCAGAGAATGATTGACTGATTGGGACTGTTTCCCAGTCTCATTCATACCAGCCATACAATGGAATCACTCCCCATTTACACCGCCAGAAGTGAAAGGAGAATCACGTCTGTTTTGAGTTCATTCCTCAGAAGCTCAGATCATCCTCCTGGGCAAAAGACTTTAAAGCACGTGCTGCTGAAGCCAGGCTATCTAGTTTATTCAGAACATGCCAAAGCCTTTTATATGTGCTAGTAAAATTAGCTTTTCCTCGGCCACTCCAATGGTGTCACGCAGCAGACATGGCCTTTGTATCGGGCTAGGACAGTTTGTGTCCAGACAAACTTGTTTGTGCAACCCAGTATGCCCCTTCCTTTTTTTGTCCTGATGTATAATGACAAAGTTCTAGGCATGAAGGCAGATCACTTTCTTTCCCCTTTTGTCAGAGTACAAATTTACAACAGCCTGTTTGCATACCGTGCACTGGATTTTAATCAAGTTCACTGTAAGGAGAGATAATAAAAATGAGAACCATGATTACTTCACAGTTGATTTCATTTGAATAAAGAGCTGCTCAATGACAGATGGTTTCTAGAGCTGCTCTATATGTGAGCTGCCATGATGTTGAATAGTAAGAAGAACAAGAAAGTATGCTGCTGTGGTCTTCGGGTCCTTACTTTGTCTTATCTATATTCATGTTTTATTCAGAGAGGAAATTAGATTCCACACCATTTTTTATTCAGAAGAGAAGGTTGGAAAGGGATAATACACTGTATGCAAACCTGCCAGCTTCTCTCAGATCAGGTCCACATCCCTCTACTCTGCCAATACAGCTTTAACAGTATTCGCCTTATTGTGAATGCACCTTGTTTCAGGAAAACTGTGCTTTTGGCAGCGTGACTTGTTTCACCTTTGCTCTCAGCCCAGCAAATGTGTTATCCCAGAAGAGCAAATCAAGGGTTTTGTTTGTAAGACCTGTGTGATGAAGGGATGTCTCTATACATTGCCCAATGTGGCCATAACCGGCAACTCTTTGCAGAGCAGACATGAGGTCTGCGTCTGTTTTCACTGGCTTTGCATTTGGTTACTTCTGTTGGTTACTTTTGCCATATCTTTTACAGTATTAGTCAACAAAATTCCTGAGAACTTTCTTTTAAGAGTTGTATTCTGTGGCAGTAATGCCCTTATGGCATATACTAACGGAGCACATAACCAGTCCAAAACAACATTTTGTTTGCCTGCAAAACCAGAGGTCTGCTGGTCACCACCGTAATTTCTTACCTCATCTTGCAGCATCTCAGTGATATGTCCTTGTTGGAATGAGTGGTTTTTCATCAGCAACTTAGAGGGTTTTTTTTCTTATTAAACAGAATATTGGTTGTCCTTCCCCACATTTTCTGATCTCTCCTTGATTGTGTGCTTACCTGATCCTAGCTGCATTATTCTGACTGATTCTATTCTGAGCTGCAATGGAAAATCATTGACTTGATGAATTAAAATACTAGGCTTACTCTGCATTTACAACATGTTTTCCAGAAAAGGTGAAAATCTGCGATTTCTGGGTGTCCAATTAATATTTAGGAAGGTCAGAATTTGTGAGGAGAAGGAATAGATTTTATTAGACCAACTGTTGTGCTTGGAAGTGTTAGACAAGTTCTCAAGCACACCACAGAACTTCAGCTCAGAAGGGCCTAAACAGCAGGAACAGGCTGAAAACTATTCCTCTGAATTCAGTTAATACATCAGGAAGCAATCAATACCTCTTGAAATGCAAGGTAGTTGGTCCCTGTGGCTTGCTGGTCTCACAAGTGATTGTTACTAAAATTGGAGTCCAGAAGGGCATTAGCTCATGTGGTTCAGAGGGAAAGCGACAGGTAATTTATCACTTGAGGAACACCGAGGTATTTCCTGATAATAGTTACTGAGGGATTAGAACATGCCATAAAACCACTGTCTTTATTGCACCCACAAATTTTGTATCCAATAATGGTTAAAACCAAGAGGTAAATATTTCAGCTCCTCAGGCCTTATTAATGGGAGTCTTTCCAATGGCTTTAAAATGCTTTGAATTGTACTCACGTAGAGCACATTCATCTTGTAAGCTTTTGGACTAAGCTTTTTTGGCTGCTGAATCATGGGTTCATCTAGTGACCACCTGTGACTCTTGAGATCACTCTGTTTATTAGCTTAGGGCAAATGCACTTGTCTTCCACTCCTCCTTCCTGTCTCCATTTATCCTACCAGGGTATTCACCTGTTGTGTACTGTCTAAATCCTTGATTAGGAGGTCTCCGGGTCAGGGCCTGTCTTTGTGTCCTTTGTTAGATCTCTTCAATATTAATCCCTTTCACATTGGCAGCATATGAAAGGTGGATTCCTCGCAAATTCTTATTAAGTACCCAATTAATAAGAGCAAGAGCGTGTTAAGAGCACAGCACAGAGACAATGCTCCATTCAGATCCTTCTTGAAATCTTGATGCTGATAGTTGTCATTTGAGTGAAATCTGTCTAGGGCTAGGGATGAATCCCATGATGAGCACTAGGAAAGGATTATTAACAAAACTGGAATTTTTTTAGTTATTTATTTGGAATTCAATGAGTGTTTGATGAAATAAAAATAACAAATTATTCTGTGGTTGGGGGTTTTTTTCCCACTACGTCCCATTTTTATTTTAAACATTCAGGTATAATTTGATCCTGGGAAAAAAGATAAATTGGCCTAAATATTAGCCCCCAAAACTGAGCATAATCAGGGGGTTCATTCTGCTTTACACCTTCCCTAGAAGCATATCACAACACAGAGACTTTTATGGCCATTTGAAGGAACTACCATTCGCTCCTGGCATATCTCTGTTTTTATAAGGGACCATGTGCCAAAGGATTACTGATGTTCAGACATCAGACCCATAATTTTAGTAGAGTAGAATGCCTAAGAGCATTAGCAAGGAACCTTATGTCAGATAGGCACTGAATAAAAAGGGGCTTGTATTAGTCTGAGAGGACAGCTGGGAACTTGATGACTCTTTGGGGTCAGTGACAACAGGGAACTGGCAGGGGCCAGCTAACACCAAGGGCAAGCAAGATGAAGGAAAAGGTTCTAGTATGCCTGGCTGGGACTTCAGCCCGAGAGAAAACCCTAGGTTTCAACTGAAACGCCAAATTAAATGAGGTGCCAAGATACAATATTTGCTTTCAGAGTAGTTGGCTCCAGATTTCCGGAAGGAGGCTCACATCTGAGATTTCCAGTGGGCCCATACGGAGAGATGCCAAGCTGTGAAACCTGGCTTTGCTTCCAGGCTCCTTGGAGGGGTTCAGACTTTCTTCGTCCCTCGCTCCAGGTCTTCACAAATGCAAACATCAGAAACCACAGGCACGCATGGACCGCCTTGAGTTTCTGACTCTACCATATCAGTGTCTTGGAAAAATGTTCCCACGGTGCACCTCCGGCTGTGGATGCGAGGTAATATAGGCAGGCCTCTGTGCGCTCCCAAAGATGCTGGGTGCTCCTTTTGACATTCATTGCCCTATAGAGCAGCCTTTAGGCTGCTCTGAATGGTAACAGGTGCTTCTGGCCCCATTGTGCTGTCCCAGCTGTCAGGGATTTCTGGGGACCAGTGAGTGAGATTGTGTAGGAGTTGCTTTAGTGGCTCTTTGCCATTCAGGAATTCTTTTGCGCCAAGGGAATCCTCCAACAGCTGTTTGGGCTGGCTTGGTGACAGCTTTGTGCTGCCGGAGCTGGGCAAAGCAGCCCCAGCTGGGCCAAGGATCTGGCTCCTTGCGTGTAACTTGCTTATTTAGGCCTGTCGCCCTGTTTTGTAGGTAATCTCTGCTACTGTTAGTGAATGCAGCAAGCTGCTGAAGTTGGTGGCCTTTGCCAAAGAGCAAAATACCAACTGATGTAATTGGAATGTGAGATCTGCAACGCTTGAAAATTCTGCCAGAAACCAGTTAAATGGAGATGGCATCTCATTAAAGGGAAGAATGGAGTCTCTGTGCGTGTTTTATGTCCTTAGTCCAGGCAATGGATGTCCAGCAAGTTTTCTCTGCAAAAGATAAGTATTTGAAAAAGAGGATGTAGAAGAGCTGGATCTGTGGGAGAAATGTGTAGGTGCAGGCCTACTGTATTCACGGATGTGACATCCAAGTGCAACAGATAAAGACCTGGCTGAGGGCTACACATCCCTTATAAACAAAGATATGCTTTCCCACGCTATACTTTTGGTTTGTGCAAGTGCCCCGAATGTCTTTCCTCATCCCTTTGTGCTATTGCCTATTCAGTAGCCACGAGGAGCATATCATAAGGCCAGCTAGCGACAGTGTCTCCATATCTACTGAGTCACGACTGGCAATGCACGCACGCTTCGAGAATCAGCTGTTTGATTATCCAGAGAGCATGTGGCTTTACTCAGCTGCTCCAAGCAAAAAAAGCCAAGAAGGACAAGTGACTGATTGTCAAGAAGTGTGGACGATGAGGCAGGAGCGGGAATACATGTGACTGGTTTCTGAGTATGGTTCTTCAGTATCCAGTCAAAACAGAATGGGCTTGAGCTATCTGATGACCTGCATATGGAAAAATATTCGTCCTTATTCAAAAGAGAGTGGGACACCATATACTGTGAATGGAACAATGCATCTAAGCATTTGGAAATCCAAGATGTGCCTTGTAGCTAATTCATATTATATGACATTATTCATATGACATTATCTCCCCCAGTGTATTGTTGATGGGCAATTGGGTCCTAACAAAGCGGTAAGGAAAATTAAAGTGGCACAAAACAAACTCCTTGCTAATGAGCAAGTCTGTTATTTGTCTGCTGCTAAATACGTGAATACTGAGACAGGTTAAGCAATAGTACTAAAGAGGTATTTTTCATTTCATACCTCAAAAGAGGTATTTTTTCTGTTCATTCTGTTTATTTTTTCTGTATTTTGTAGCCGAATGGATTATAGCGCAAAGCTGACAGGCTGCTTTAAAGAAATGTTTCTTGTGAGACATTAAAAATTCTTCATACATTACACTAAAAATTCTTCATACACTACACTAGACAAAACAGGCAACCACATCATTGCCTTTGCTCTGAGCAAAAATGGGGCTGCTTTTTATATTCAGTGCTACTAAAGGATATGCTGTATTCCGGTAACTGGACAGAGGAAGGATATACAATAGAGATACACATCATCTAGAAATTGCAGTATTTGCCATTATTTGAAATACATCTCCCTTGGGAGGATGGTAAGAGCATTCATTTCCCAAGCCTCTGTTATAAACACAGTTACAGATGTATATGGCCTGGACTCATCTGCAGAAGTAATGCCTTGAAGGGACCTTCCAAAGGGAAGAGAGGTAAATGTGATCCTGTGGTTCCCAATTATTTCCTTCAGGACCTTAGTGAAGACACTGCCTGCGGATGGTACCCTCATGGGATTCCAGGCTGGATGGGCCAAGGCAGAGCTACCGAGAGGTTCTGTCCCCCTTCCAAAGCTTATCTGGAAAAGCCAGAAATGCCCACCACATCTCCTGTGCTGTCTCAGGTTGTCTCTGAGGAGCATGGGGGAGGCATGGTGTGTCCAGCTCCTGTGGATGAGCCTGACTTTCCTCAGATCCCCTAGGATTTGTGATATGCCTGGAAACCTCTGGAATGTGAACCACCCACCTCTTATTTCTAAAGCCCCACTAGTGAGACTTTACCACATTGACCGCATGACGGATGGAGACCTGAGCTTGGATGATGGGCACCCTCCAGACACTTGCTCAGCCCAGGGGCCTTGGCATCCCCCTTCTCATTGTGGGGGAAGCTGGTGCCTGCATCCAGGGAACCGAGCTGGGGGGCAGTTTCCCACAGGAGGCAAGAGAGGCTGCGTGAGTCTGGAGCCAGGGCTTGCAGATATTTGAATGCAGAGGTAAACTTCACCTGCACCCAGAGGTAGTGTGCGTGTGGGGAATGGAGGGAGGGATGGACTCTCCCTGAGGTGATATCCTCCCTGCGAGCGTAGGCTGCAGAAATCTTCTTAATTCACAGAAAAATGTTGCTCTTCTTTCAAAGAATACAATCCTTTTTCTTTTTTTTTTTCCCCCTCCTTGTGCTAATTTAAAATATTCATCTCCCATGAGGACTTTATCCAAAGAGGGAACACTCCTCATTGAATTAAAGAGAGCCCTGCTGGGTGTGAGGCGTTGCACCAAATTCAAAATAAACCTGGAATATTTTGCCAATAATAATAATAACAAAAGAGCCTATCTGGTGTGAGAAAACATTTGTGAGCAAATTAAAACAGGAAAGCAAAGGGGACCTTTCCTGAATTGGAGCCCAGAGGATCTCTTAGGGCAAAGTCTGAGCATTGCTGACCCAGTTTTTGCTCCTCCACTCCTGCTCCCATGCTACACAGAGTCCTCCCACATCTCCTGGCTCTTTCCCATCACACACTGTGCCTTCTTTGCCACATGAACGAGCAGGCCAGACCCGTGCCACTGTCCTCATTGTCCCACACCAGAAAACATGACAGCTCTGTGCATGAAGCTTGGTGCAGACTTACCCTGCTCCAAAGTTATAGTACAGATTAGGAAGAAAAGCTCCACAATCCTCTGAAAGTCTAAATTTGTGTCATTGCAACCTGATAGTACAGGAATAGGGACACCTTTTCATGCAGAGCTTTTTGTCAACTTGAGCATGAGTAATGTCAGCTCACTCTTATTTTTCATGCTTTAATAGAATGCAACCAACACTTTGGGAACAGCATGCATTTACATTTTCTCCCTCAATCTCAACCACTTTAAAAATCAGTAGTACCAAATGTTAGGCAGTTACCATGAGTGACTTACAGTCACTAGTGATGATGAACCAGATAGGAGAGAGAATACTGTTTTCTCAACACCACTTTTATCCCATACTTTAAAACCTCATCAAAGAATTTCATACATATTTCTCTACATATTGCAACTTGTTGCAGGGGCTGGACTTGGATTGTCTTTTTAGTTAATTGCTACTTCACTTTATATTTTATTTAAAACACACCAGTTCTAAGAAGCTGTGCTAGGAGGTCATTGTCTCAGTACTGTTTAAATGTCAAGTATGTTTCCATTTGCTCCTTTATTTCCTTTGTTTGTTTGTTTGTTTGTTTGTTTTTTGGCTAGGACTTTCGTCCAGGACATTCCCCCTTGAGGTTCAGAGTCCTTGAGCCCGTTTCAGCTCCTTTACTTTCAGTCTCAGCATCCTACTATTATTACCACTGTAGTTCCAAAATACGCACATTTTTTACAGCTGAGATAAGAATCTTTAGGTTTGGGTGTTTTTTTGAGTAGTTTCCCTTCCTTCAGCCTCACATGAAAATGTTGTCCATCAAATTTGCACTGTTTTGATTGACAAATTCATCTCCCCTGTCCTTGTGGACCGAATCCTGTAGCTGAATCCAGACACAGAAGCTACATGTACACTGGTAAATTAAACATGCTCAGCAGTGTTCCTGGGCACTGTGGCCAGTTGGCATGGAAAAGGCAGTGTCTGTGCTATTGAACTGCCTAGTTAAAAGTGTTTACATGGTAACCACTTACTGGAAATGGTCCCTGAGCTATTCTGAGTGCTGTGCCCAGGAACAGAGCTAGAAAGGGCCAAATTCATGGCAGAGACGCTCTAAGATTCTGCTAGAGTGGGCAGTCACAGCCCAGCACCCGGGGATGCTACTGCCATACCCGAATTCACTCACAAAGCTGCTGCTGCCCGAGTATCTTGCTGCAGAGACAGTGCTGTGGGAGCAGGCCACAAGGATCAGCCCACTACTTTATCTGGGCAAGTTGTTAGTACCATGGCGCTATCCACATTGCTCTGTATGACAGCTTACTACTTGTGGCTCAACTGCATGTCAAGGTACATTTGCCTTAAGTACTGTGAGATACACCATGAAGCTTAAGCTTAATGTGCTAAATGACACACATTATCTGGACACATAGGTAGATAGGTAAGTAGGTAAATAGATCAGGGTTTTTAGTCCTTTGATTCTTCTCCAATGTCTAATTAGAAAAGATGGAGTGTAAGGGACCTCAAGGGGTTCTCAATCTGCACTGCAGAGCATTGACATAAAAATTATTCTCAAGGTGACCCATGAGTCCGGGTGCCTCAGGAACCTGGTCTCTGGCAATGACCTGCAGCAGGTTTGCAAAGTCCAAAGCAGGGCACAATATAGTAATCCTCCTGTGGGCATAGCCTCCTCCTAGGTTGGCAGTCAATGACTTCCTAAGCCTTTGCATTCAATAGACCTAAAGGAATTTTTCATCATGAATGTTTCTATTTCTTTTCTGGAATTTCTTTTCTGAAACCAGTTATATTCTTGGCCTCCACAACACCCCGGGCAAGGAGTTCCACAAATCCATTAGATGTGGTATGAAACAGTATTTCTTCTTGTCTGAGTTTGCTGCTTGATCATTTCTTTGCATGTCTCCCAGTTCTTCTGTTGTAAGAACAGCTGTCTTTATTTACCTTTTCTATGCCATTTGGGATTTAAAATATTTTTCTCAGATGTTGCCTTTTATCATTGCTTTTTTTTCCATAAGGAAGATTCCTGTGTACTTGTTCAGTCTTCGTGTAGAAGCTATTCCTTCATAACTATCATGCCCTATTCTGTCAGTTACAGATCTAGTCTAGTTCTGCTCTGTGCTTCTCAGATGGGGGACCAAACTGTTTGAATGTACTTGGATCTAAGTAATGGCTTTTTGTTTGTTTGTTTTCTGTATTCTTTTTCCAGCAATTACTAACCAATTACTAATTCTGTTTGCCTTTTTGATCACTACAAAGTGATAGTTGGTGTGATAGCTTCATAGGACTGTCCCCAGTGGCTTCAGTTTCCTTTTCTTGATTGGTAGCAGGTATATTAGAAGCCCTCGTTATATACGTAATAGTCAGATTGCTTTTCCCTGCAGTGCACTACTTTGCACTTTCCAACACTGAATTCCATTTTCTGGTTTATCATTCAGTCATTCAGTAATGCCCACCTCTTCTGCTGTCAGCTGTAGTTTTTGCACACAGGTTCTACCAGATTCAATGGAAACCCCCTATGCTGACTCTTTGTTCCACCTTTGATTCTTCCCTTTTAAAAGAAGCCAGTTCACAGAGTAGCCCATCCATGTCTTTGCAGACTCTCTACAACCTAAATGCTATTACTGGTGTTCAAACAGAAGTCTTGTCATAGACTTGCCATTCTTCTCCAGTTGAGGTCAAACTAATGAATTAAATCCCTTGTGCATGTTGTTGGAAATAAGACTAGACATCTCCTACTTTATAAAAGATATACGGTGCTCCATTGGACCCCTGCAGCAGTTTTCATCTCTGCATAGCAAAGTACTTGCAAAGATGGGGGAGTATCAATGTCTCCAGGTGACAGCCAGGGAAACTGATACCCCTTTTAGCAGTAACAGTATGCAGTGTTCTAGAGTGGCCTGAATGCTATTTGTTGAATAAATTAGTTAATGAGTAACAGCAATAGTTGCTAATTAACATAATGAATATTTATGCTGGCATCTCGCCAGTTGTACATCTTATACAATGTGTCTTTCACTCTCACTTTCCCCTTATTTATTTCATACCATGAACTCCCATAGGAAACAACCTATCCTGGCTCTGCCTCCCCAGCATCTGCCACCAGGAAAACCAACTTCTTCTCCCCACCCTGCAACAGCCAATCATGATCAAATGTAAACCTCAAAAATCATCCCCAGCCTCACTCTGTCTCTACTTCCCGATGTAGCAGTTGACTAATGGGACCTCCACAGCACCCCTAGGATTTACAGAGTCAGACTGGAAAAGATGAGGAGTAATGGGCACAAGTTACTCCTGAGGACATTCCAATTGGACACAAGGAGAAAATTTTTCACAATGAGAAAAATCAGCCACTGGAATAATCTCCCCAGGGAAGAGGTGGATTCCCCAATACTGGATGCTTTTAAGATTTTTCTGGACAGGGTGCTCGGACATCTTGTCTAAGTCATGCTTTGTCTAGAAAGGTTGGGCCGGATGATCCTTGAGGTCCCTTTCAACCTGGTATTCCATGGTTCTGTGAAACCGTATAGGGGAATGAAGATCCCAGTTTATGGTGCAAGACAGAACTGACAAGTAATCTGTGTGATCCAAGGTTACACCTGTATGTTTTTTGCCACTGTCACAGACCACCATCAGGTCTGTGTGTGCCTTCAAAAAAAAAAAGTGTTCTGTGATATTTAAAGCTTCACAAAGAAAATCAATAGCTTAATTTCAGCTGCAGCCTGCATAGCTCCAAACCCATCACTGTACCCCACAGCCTGGATTAGCTCCAGTGCCTGGAATAGCCCCAAGCGTGTGCATTTCACTCATCTCACTAATAGGGCATTTCAACTCCGTACTCCCTGTAGTATGATGAGGTAAGAACTGGTGTTTGTAATTCAAGAAATGAGGGCATCTGGTGGTATCATCTCTCTTTTTGAGATGTCCAACACATTTTTGGTCCAGAGAAGAGCACCATACAGGTACAAACCCTATAGCCCAGCGGCTTGTGTCCAGTACTACCCTTAGAGATGAGACTTTAAGCATAAGCCCTGTATTAATCTTGCCCAGGCTACTAAAAAGCTGATGCTAACTGTGAACAGTAAAACAGCTAATGCTGGTTGTGAAGAGTCACAGAAAATCTCACTCCACCAGTGACTGAATCATACATTAGCAAATGATAAAATAGTAAATAAAAGTTTAATGATAACAAATGCAGACTCATGCTTACAAAGAAAAAAAAAACAAAACATCCTAACAATGTCTACACAGTAATGGACATTACATCAGCTATTACCACTCAGGAAGGACACCCTACAATCACTGTGGATAGTGCTGTTAAGTACATAGCTCAGGGCCAGCAGCATTTAGAAAGAAAAACTCAACATTAACGCTGTGTACATTGATGGTGTGTGCCCTTTTCACAGCTGCAGGCAGGGCTGCTTGCTGTGGCTAGCAAAAACAGAGTAGGACCAGAAAGTTTCACAGGAGATCAACAGGAATGATCACAGATACTGGAAGTCTCCAAAATAATGAAGTATCATATGGACTGGAACAGTTCAGCTGGAAAAGAGAACACTGGGACAGTGGATGAGAGAGGTATGTGAAATCAGGAATAGCCTGGAGAATGTGATAAAAATGTGCCTTTCACAGTTTGAGGGCTGGGGAGTCTTTATGTGATTGTCAGGTTGAAAGCAAACACACTTAGCATATAACCACACTGTGGCACTTGCTGCCACAGGATGTTGTGGAGGCCAAAAGTATAAATGGGTTAAAAAAGCAATTAGAAAATTATTGAAAGAAAAGTCCATCAAAGGCTCCTAGACTGCAGATATGAAGATACAGCCTTGGCTCAGGAAGTCCCTAAACTCCAGATTGCCAGAAACCAGAAGGATGAAGTAGAGGAAATATCACTGCCCTTCTCTTATGCTCTTTTGCAGAGCATCCGCCATGGGCTGGTCAGACACGGGATGTGGTCTGGGTGACCCCTCATTCTGACGCTGCTGCTCCGTCATGTTGGCTCTTTTCCAGCTGGGCTAACTCACATAATGGCCTCTTGGAAGCTGTATTTCTTCATCTCCTGCTGCCACGTGTTGTTCAGGTTATCCCAAACAGAGGATTGTCTCTGCCAGCAGGGCAGATCCTCGCTGGGATCGAGTCAAAGGGGCATAAGTTTTCAGACACAATGACCAGAGATGAGAAACTTGGTACTATGAGGTCAAAGGTCCTGACATAGTTGCAAAGGAAAAACAGTAACAGGGACAAGAGCTAAAACAGACCCCGCGCCTGCCACGGCCAGGTCGGCACTGGCTATATCACTCTGGCAGGATCTCATTGGAGTGTAGGAAATAGCACTCATATCCAATTCTTCTGAGCCAGGCCCCATCTCCAACCTGTGCCACACAGGCTGGGAATATAGACGTGTAAGGATTTTGGATCAACGCCATGCCCAGCACTTCGACACTTTTTGCCAACTTCTCCTTCTGCCGGGGCATACCGGCTCTGTGTTTTGCACTGCAGTTCCTAGCTAAACAAAAGAGGGGGCGAGTGTTGCTCCAGGCTCCTGCCACCCTCTTCTCCCTCCAAGACTTCCTGGCCTTCCCATGGCAGATGCACAGAGCTACAGGAGGTTCAGATAAGGCCTCATTCCAAAAAACCCCAAAAAACCAACCACTTGAGCACCCAGGTAATGAGCAGCACCTGCGCACCTCTAGGCACATGGCACTTCCCAGCAGAGCTCACAGAGCTGGAAATTATCCTGCACTTCAGCACTTTGCTGCATCGGGGTGTAAAATTGTGCAGAAAAGCCCTGCTTTGCCTCACTTTGCAAAGGTACAGTATTTGTGAATATCTTGCTGCAGATAAGCAGTTTAAGTGGCAGTGCAGCTGGTTTTGAATTACTAAAAATCTCAGCACTGTAAACTCTGTCTGTGATAAGCCTAATCTTCTCCTCTTATAATTATCATGCTGGAAATCACGCTGGAGGCCTCTATAATCTGACTTCATTTTGCATTAACCATAATTGTGAGAACTTGCTTTCTGCATGCGTGTTTGGGCAGAGATTGTTTGCCAATGACTTTATACAATTATTTTACTCTCAGAAGTACGCCAGAATTAATTTCTTTTGCTTGATTTAAAAATTATAAAAGGAATTATCCCAGGGGAAAGAGAAAAGGAATAAAAAAGAAAGTCCCTGTTGTACAGCATGACTCCAAAGTGTACAGTAATAGCCTTAGCGGCACAAATTACAAAGTTAGAGACACTGAATAACCGGGCTTCACCAGTCAGCTTGTGTACATTGCTTCAGTGAACATTGCTGTGACAGATGAAGTCCCAGCACATCAACTCAGTTGGGCGAAACATGCAATGACATGTATTGCAGGTGTATCCTCACCTTTGTTACTTTCTAATTCATACGGGTATAGTGTTGGGTTTGGACACCTTTTTTTTTAATCCCACTTTTACCAAAATCCACACTATCTGTTTGCTCATTACTTTCTCCTTTACAGACCGTCAGGAGTTTTCCTTACCTCTAGGGACTGATCCTGTTCATATTAAACCAACAAGAGACCTCACACAAGGTGTGGGACAGGGGCAGAGGTTGGGATGGGAGCTGCAGAAGAAGCTCTGCACTGCAGAGGGTGTGGAGACTGAGCATAGGCAAGCAGCTCTCTGGAATCATTTAGGAGCTACAGGGCTCAAAGAGTAGAGCCAATATTTGCAGCTGCAAAGCAGACCTGATGCTGATCCCAACCCTTTAAGATCCCAGTCTGATATGAGAAAAAAATATTTCATAGTCTTTCCATTAAACACCTTATCAGTGATGTTAAAGCATCTGGAGTGACTGAGTGCTGAGGAGGAGACACTCATCGTGAGAGGTTTATAAAGAGGAACACCTAAGAGCATGAAACTGAAGATATTATGGCTAATGAAACAAAGGCATTTGATTAATTACTGACATGGCAGAAGTACATTTTTGAAAGTGATTACTATAACTAGAGATGTTGAACATGATAATATGCACTAAACAACATGCAGGAGGGCTGCAGAATATTTATGACATTCCCCTGCACCTTGGCTGCAACAGGGTAAGTTCATCAAGTCTCAAGAGTTCACAGGAAAAGACCTGAAAAGCTGCAAGTCTGCTTTGAGCCCCTGGAAAGTCACATTAAGCAACCAAGACTGTGAGTGATACAGGTAATATATCATGAGTCACCTAGGAGGGAGAGAAGGCAGCAAGGCTGCTGGGCTGCTGGCCTGTTCCTAGTACAGAGGGTACGGTGCTCTGGCCCTGACCAGATTGTCCAGGATATTGTATAACAGGGGGCACACGGGGCAATCATGGTGCTCAAGCTTCGATGTGCCACTTCTTCCCAACAGTCCCCATGGAGAGGTTTGGAGGTGGTGGGGCATTCTGCCACAGAGCGACAAAACTGAGTTTTCCTGAAGAGTTTCAGCCCAGAACACCTCCAGCACACGCTAACCTAGCTATCTGCTGGTGCTTCTGACTGCTCTGGCCAAGGCATGGTCGAGTCATATGGCCTCCCTTTTCTTTTACATTGTCCTCCAGCATTTTGCCCTGCACAGTTTGCCTGGGGAACACAGTTATACATGAGCCCCACTGGCTGCAGGGGAGGGAACACATCCTGCTTCCATCGCTGCTGGAACCCCAAAGAGATGGGGAAAAAGTGTGCCACGGAGGGGAAGCCCTCTGAAGAAGGGCTCTTGCAGCTTCCTGCTTATTGACCAGGAGGTGTCCAAAAGCTGAAGGCTGTCACTTGCATTATAAGTATTGGGAAATGGGTAATCTTTCATCAACATCTTACACATTACCAGTTGCCACACTTGGGTCAGATTAGTCACTTGTAGCTAGGAGAGCAGTCTGGGGAAATGCCACTATCTGCTGCCCTGTTATTGTACTCTTCCACAGACACCAGTCCCTGGCTACTCTCAGAGAGCACCAACACGCAGGCAAAACTCAGGTTACACACTGCGTGTTAATTTGTAAGCTAATTTTGCTCTCTTTGCTCTGTTTCTGCTCTGGCTCTGAGCTCTGGTTCAGTTAGAACTAGCCATAGTTATTTAGATGGTGATGGTAAGGAGGTGAGAGCTCAGGACAGGCAGACAGGTGGGTCTTTATCTTTTCCACCTGCATTCAAGTTGAGGACTAGCTCAAAACACTGTTCCTCTCTCCATTCTGCATGGAAATATGGCTTTATTGATTACAGGTAAGGCTACAAACAAAGCATTTCTGAACTGGCAAACAAATGGTGATCACAGAAGGAAAAATACATTATAAAAAAAAAAAGAATCAGATATAAGAAGGCAAGTTGCAACACTGAACAATGGAGATTTGTCTGAGGGCCAAAAACTAACCTGACGCTGGTAGGTTCTCTTGGACAACTGCAATATAAAGTTTTGGAGACAGATTCTCTGTTGGGGTAAGCAAGCAATGAAGTAAAATTGCACTAATCTAATTTATAGCAACAGAGACTCTCTGCCACTAAAAGCACAGATCCCTCCAGAAAAGCAAGAGGCCTCTTCTATGAGTTGCTGCATGACAGCAATTCCTTACGCACTGGGGAAATATCTCAATGATTTCACTGGCAGACACATGCCCTTAGGGATGTTTCAAAATGTGAAAAAAAAACCAATATCCTTAAGCTACCTGTAACAATTGCTAATTTCCAGCTACCTTCTTTTTTAATCATCAAGACTGGCGTATGTTGACATTCCTTTATCGCTGCTATTAATCAGATTCAACTAGCTCTGTTTAACTACCACCTTCACATGCCCCATGGCATTTTTTGCATTTGTATGACAGCTCCATAACCTTAACTGTGTTGCCCTGTGCTAATGACACCGAGTGTAATGCGATAGGTTCAGATAAAGGTGCTAATAAAATATGCTTGCAGATGCCCTTAATGTAGCAGCGTTGAAGAATCTAGGTCTGCCCTTGCCAGCAGAGGTCACTGCAGAATGGATGTGTGAACGCTCACCCAGAGACCATTTTAAGTCAAATTTGCAAAGTGAGTTTCTGCCTTCTCAGACACACACGTGTGAACTCACACACATTAAGTCGTTTTTTAAATTATTATTTTTAAAATTAGAGTTACAGACATCTGAATACAAACAGTGACAAAGCCTCCAAGTAGCACCATGGATCTCCCCAGACCTCAAGCGACCAGACACAACGTATTCCTAATGCCCACCTCTCCCAGTAGGCCAGATCTCACTGGTTTTAGGTGACGGTACCCACTGTAACCAAAACCAATACAACACAGTCTCAAAATAGCAGTAGATTTTAATATCATTGCTAGCAGATTTGTCACTTTTGATAGCAGACCTATTGTGTGAAAAAAGGGGCAGCTATTTTTTGATTATTATTGTTCTTGATCTCAGTTTCTGAGGCCCTGATGTTGAATGCTGTAAACTCAATGAGATTTATTTATGACTATCCAGTATGGAAACACTTCTCTCATTCATGTCTCTAGGGTGTATAAACACAATATGAATACAGACCGTATTCAGGGTCACATGAAGGTTGTCAGAGTAAGGACTAAAGGGGACTTGCATGGGAGATCAACTTTGCTGTACATTCACTTTTGTCATGAAAGCTTTCATGATGATCATCTCAACTGCTGTATAACCCTGATATAAAATTGTCTCCCATGAGCTCTTCTCCATCTTCAGATGTTGCAGAGAAGCTTTTGGGAAGTCATCTACTCTTGATTTGAAGTCAAACTGAGAATCCAACTTTGCTCTAGTAAGTAGTGGTTAATTACCTTCAATTTTTTTACTTGACTCCTGTTCTGGATGTGTCTAGCACCAACAGCCAACCACTGGATTTTATTATGGGTTTATTTTCTCCTTGAAACATCTGTTGCATTTTCCCCATGCTCATACTTGTAGACCGCAAGCAAGTCACCCCTCAGCCTTTTTTCAAACAGACAAATTCCACCGAGTTCTCAATCTCCTACCATAAAGCCTTCCAGATCTCAGGTTGCTCATGTACCTTTTTCCCTGATGCCTTTCCAACCTGTCAACATCCTTTATGAAGTGAGTACGTGAAAACAGGACAGAGCGTTCCTGCGGTAGCCCCGTGCTTTTGTGCAACAGAAATAAATCCAGGTCACAGCTCCTCCTGTGCATGTTCAGAATGTTCTGCACGGCAGCACTGCACGAGGAGCTGACATTTATCTTGTTATTTCCCATCACCCTTACATCTTTACTACTTCCCTATAGTGAAAGGAACGGGCTCCTTTTCTGAGGGATCTTTGACACTCCTCCCTCACCCAGCTCCATAATGGAAGGCTGGCCCTGAGCTAGGGGAAGAAAATGGCTCCCCTGATCCTTGGACCATTTGGCTTAGGACCAACCCCAGGTTTAAGTTAGAGCCTCAAGGGAGACTCTCCAGCTGCAGCAGCACAAAAAGGATGGAGCTGGGAGCAAGGGTGGAGCCTGCATTCCTCAATCTAAAAGGAGACTTTTAGTCTCTTCCTCACCTCCCTTTCTTTGAAATGTCTCTCAAGAGATGGTTAGAGAACAAAGGCGTGGAATGAATAAAACACACATTATCAGCACTTTGCATGAGTCCTGCAGGGAAAGGTGGCAAGCTCTCTCCTTTTCTCCTCCCTTTCTTGTTCCTGCCTTGCCATAGCCACTCTCCCAGCTCCAGCTGGCTTGGCATCCTCCTTGCAATTCTTTCCAGATCCCCTGCTGGAGTCACAGGAGATGCTGGTGCCTTCTTTGAGGGCCTCACTGCTTTGCTCCTGCTTATAGCATCCCAGTTAGATGTCTTGATTGGAAGGACACAAATGGCAGTAGCAGAGGAAAAAACACAAGAATGGGAGCAAAATGCTGCACAATGATAAATGAAAAGCCATAACTGTTGGGGGGTGGTGCCCACCATTGACTCACTAGAAAGCAAAGCAGAGCCATATCACTCACTGCCATCAGGAAAAACTGGAAGGACTAACATTACATCCTCAAACAATGACATTTTAAAATTAATATAGTCTTTCTTTTCTGTCTCTTGAAGCATACTTTTGAAAACAACATTGTTTTCAGTGCTGCACCATACTTTTTTTTTTTTAATATGATTTTCATGGAAATTACCTCCTTTGCAATCCAGAGCTCTGCATACAATTTTTCCAAGTGTTACTCCATTAATGCCATGCAATGGAAAACCAAGACCTACATCTTGTCCTAATTGGTCAGAGTTATTTGCAAGGGACAGAAAATCTTTTCAATGAATTCTTTTATTGGATATTAAGGGGTCTGTACCTTTTCTAAGCAAGTTCTGCAGAAAACAAGCATTTGCTAGCCTGGAATATGTCAGCATAGCTCCATGAATGATATAAAGCCAAATCTGAATAATGGCATTGGGGTCAATTTGCATGATCACTTAATATAATCACAGAAAAGTTGGATAGGCATGGATTGTCCATTGTTTTTTGATGTACATGAACAGGGTTCAAAACAAATAAGAAGTGATAGTTTTGAATACAACAGATAGTAGATCTATGGAATTGCTTTCCAAAGGATGTTGTGGATGATAAAAGTTTATAAGGGTTCAAGCAGGGACTGGACAAGTTCACAGCAGAGAAATCCAGGGGTTACTATACACATAGAAACCACACCTCCTAGCTGAGAGAGTACCTGGGTGCTCGATATGGGGAACATATGTGTTTAGCCTCTCCTTACTCTTCCAAAGGCATCTGATTGCAATTACAGTCTAAAACTGGATGCCAGGCTAGATGGAACTTGGCATATGTATGCCTGATATGGCTACTCTTCTGGTTTTATGTTTGTGGTACAGATAGTGATGATAAGGAGGCTGTAGTTCATAGAATGTTTTGGGTTGGAAGGGATATTAAAGATCATCTAGTTCCAAACCCCTGCCATAAGCAGGAGCACTTTGCACTAGACCAAGTTGATCAAAATCCCATTTCCTGAAGAATTTAGTTCGTATGTGAAAAAAAATGCCTAGATATTTGTATTTATTTCTACAATTACAGTATGTTTTGGGTTATGCACAGCTTTCAAGAAGCGGTATTGGTTAGTAGCAATATTGCTTGTATTTTCGGTGGATGATTGGTGTCTTCTTTATTCACAATCTCACAAGAAAATCAAGACAGTAAAAGAAAAAAAAGGGAAAATTAAAAACAAAGAAACTGAGTACACATGTTATTCTGACCCAAAACAAGTCCATGACAGCTCAGTACACACAGACATTTCAACAGGCATTCTTGGCTTTTAAATCCCTTCTCTGGCGCCAGCGTAAGTGATGAAAGGTAGCCATGTGTCCAGATAACTCCATATGAGCGATTAGAAAACCTGGTCATTTTTCCCATGGCACAGGCCCCTACCTGCCTTTTTAAAGACAGCCTTCATCCAAGATGCTTGGTGAATGCCAGCTTGTTGCGGTGTTATCAGTAATGTCATCCACCTGTGAACACGCAGCCCAGCCCTGCAAGAAGCAAGTGCCAGGGAAGAGGATGAAAAGCAGATCCCTAAAAACTTGGCTGCTCCAGATGGGCAGACTGTCCCCAGGGAAGAGCACTCCTCTTGTTTCTATCAGCAAGCAGAGGGAAGCAGTTAAAAGAGACAGGCCTTGTTTGCATTAATATTTAGAGTGTTTTGGCCAAAACGTAGCTAAATAATGAATCTGAACGTATTAAACATTGTTGTGTGAAGCTGGAATTGAGATCAAACAGAAGAAGAGAGGTGGCAAGAAGGCATCTTGGGGAAGCAGAGGCGCTGCTTGGCCCTGTATGCCATCAAGGTGTCTCTGGGGGACTCCACAGAAACACCTGTGTCAAATCAATGTCCAGTGAAATGCTTTTATTGAAGCAGCTAAGGACTGCAGCTTAGCTGAGAAGATCCCGTGAGGGCTTGTCTATCCAGCAAGCCAGAATAAAGTTGGCTGAATTAACCAGTGAAAGCAGTAGAGGCATTGCTTCCCTGAAGGGCCGGAGATCACCTGAACTTCCCCAATGAGAGTCAACAGGAACGGCGAAAGAGTAACAGGCGCTGAATGAACACCACCATATGGGATGTTCAAACTACAGGTGGAGAACCGAGCTCAAAAACTGCTGCCAAGATGCTGCTGGGGGTGGGAAACAGTGAATCTCACTTAGCAGCCATAGATTACATCTAGATGCAGACACAGATATTGTTGGTTTATTAATGAGCCTATTCTCTAACTGGGTGGCATGTCCCCTGGGGGGCTGGAACACATAGGGTTGAATAGTTTACTTCTGTGAGGGAGAAAGCAAATCTGAAGCACCAGTTCTCTCTGTGTTATTGCTTGGATCGACCAGAGTTGCTCTTCCACGATTCCAAGACCCTCAGGCCACATCCACTGTCCATGTGGAGACCCCACCTTTGCACTGCCTGTCCTCTCCCAGCCGGGGACTTGCCCAGCTGCTCTCACCATGGTCTTAGCCCTGGCCTGGCCACGTTCCTGACCCTGCACCAAATGATCCCCAGTGATTCCTCCTGCTCCCCTAGATTAGGATATTTTCCCTGGGGACTGCTGTCTGAGTGTCAGTTCTTCCAAGTTGAGGCTATGCCAGCTTTTCATTTCCCTTTTTTTCCCACATACACTAACCCAAGCTTTGTCCATGGGAAGCTTCAGTTAATAAAAGCACAAGGTGAAGATACCAGTTTTCCTAGGTCTCCAGGCTAGGGCACACCTGATGAAATTAATTTAAATCCATCTCTGCTGCTTCCAGTGGTAGCTGATGGGGGGGGGGGGGGGGGTGGCGAAAACAAATTATCAGGGGGGGGGGGGGGGTGGTGTTGCAATATCAATTGCAGGTGGGTATACAATAGCAATTTATGATAAATGAATAACATATGGAGACTGAACAAAGATTGAGGTACCTTGCCTGATGCACATAGAAAGCTAGCCTTCACTGCTTGGGCACTTCAGTCCTGCATGAAGAGCATGTACCCCCACCTGCCCCTATTGCTTTATCCATTGCTGTTCAAAACCCTCCTTCAGTTCCCAGCTCATGTGGGAGCAGTGTCAGTGCAGAAGAGGTTGAGGGTGGGTCAGAAGAAAGTTCTTTGGTTTCCAGTAACTTTATGCTAGCTGAGGTCCTGTCAGAGTCCATGCATTTTTCATCACAACCTAATGGTTGGGCAGAAGCTGCCCTTGGTATTGTTTGATGGGAAACCGAGGCCAGAGGTGGGTTTGGTGACCAGTGGCAGATCAATTCATCAGGGCCACAATAGTGGAAGTGTATAATTCATATAATAAGGAAAGATCACCCAATTCTGGCTGAAAGGGAGGAAGATATCCTGCCTTGGCCTCTCCTGAGAATCACCACAAGTTTAACTCCTGAATGTAGGTTTGAGAAGGCTCTACTTTTGTGGTAAGAAATGCAGAGATTTGGAGACCTCAACAGTGGAAAGCTGGTGACTTTCAGTAAACACCCACTATCAGCAGAGCCTGATATGGCTTCACAAAGAGATGAATTTCATTCTAAACAGACATATTTGTTTTGCAAAGGTGTCCAAAAATCCAAAGATAGTGCAAATTTGCTGGTAGTGGTGAATTTTCTGACAGTGTCTCTTGGCATGCAGCAAAGGTCCAGTCCTGTTGTTCCCACTGGGCCTGAATCACCAGTCTGTTGCTGCAGCTTTGTGCTGGTACCATTTCAGAGAAACAAGTGAGCAGCTCCAGAGAGCCCCTGAGCCATGCCATGCTCCAGCCTGGGGGCAAGGACAGTGGCAAAGCTGCCTGCCAGTGACTAGTTCTGTGCAGGAATGTCCTGCTAGCCATGTCAGGATCATCTCAGTGTCATTTGCCATATGCCTGTCTCTGCCTTGTTTTCTCTCCTGGTCCTTCATCAGGCTGGGTGGGCAGGGAGCAGCCCAGTGGAAGGAATAAGCAGCTGCTGTGCCTTCTGCAAACAAGAACTGTGTCCAACTGTTCTGCAGAGTGATGATGACAGGGATGCTATAGTGGAAACTGAAGGGAGAGGCACAGAATCCCAGTGAGGTCTGCACCTGTCCTATGCTAGAGCCCTGCTTAGAGTCAGATGTACGCCTTGTATATACAGGCAAAGAATTACTTTGATGCTAAGACACTTAATGAGGACTTGAAACAATACAATTTAGTTCTCATCACTGTCACAACTCTCATGTGTCGCCAGACAACATTATTTCTTCATGTTTCAGTTCCTTCCCTGTGGAATGAAGAATTTCATCTTCCTTCTCCAAGCCTTTGCTGCTCCTGCCTATTTAAACTGCAGGTTGTTTAGGCCAAGCATTGTTTCTCATAAGGTGTACATGCAATTCATATGCCTAGAAATAAAAATGGAAACTTAGGACTTCTATAAAACTGTTAAGGCTAAATAAGGAACCTGTTCACCCTGCAGGCTGCATCTACCAAGTGACAGCATATGTGGTCAGTGCTTTGAGAGGTATTAATCTGATGTTTCCTTGTACCCTCAGTGTCTTTGACCTCATGTGCTGCCAGACATCCATGGCTACAGCAAGTCTCCCTAATCACTAACTGCTGGCAAGTACATAATCAGTCACCAGCCACTTTTGAAGTGTGCCAGACACATAGTAGAATATGTGCTCCTCTCAACCCATCTGCACAACAGGCTACAGATGCCAGCTGCTTTCTTTGCAGTGACATGGATAAGAGAGAAAGAGGGGAAAAGGAGAAAACAGTTAACTGAAAACCATATTCTCCACACTTCTTTTAACTGATTTTCCTCTTGCCTGCATACTCTCGTTTTGCTGTTGCCCAAATTTTTATCCTCTTTTCATTTTTCCATTGACTAATTAGGCTATCATTGAGTTAATGAGGTTAGTGAGTTTTTATCACATGACTATAAAATATGAGATGTTCCTAAAGTGTCTCCACACTGGTCTTACAAAGTATCGGACTTATACTCAGGATGTGCCCTACTTGACGGTTTAGATCATTTGAATACACTGACATCAGCAGCCAGTTCTGAGAATCCCTCAGTGTAATTCACCCTTCCTTTGCAAAGAAAACTGACACTCTGGGTTTCCCTGGATATATTGTTGATTTAAGAAAGGGTAAGATAAAAAAGAGCAGTGGGGATAATAAGCCTAACCTTGTTCTCCTTTATACATTCCTAACACTGCTCTGACTCCACTGACCATGACCAAAGTACTCGTGGTTGATGCGGCCAGAAGCAGTTGAAATGCAAGTTGGGTAGTCTGAAAGGAAATCTAGCTGGTCTACAGCAAGTGCACATGAAAAGGCAAATGTGTGAGTTCTGAGGCATGCAGGTATGGCAAACGGTTGTGAACAGGGATACTAGGTAAGTAGCTGGTCATCATGTTGCAACAATATACTGGTACTATAACAGGGTAACGATGTCACCATGACTCGTGTGTAGGATCATACATATTTTGTGCCAAAATTTTAGGAAGAAAATTTATCTCTTAAAATTTTTATCCTTCTGATGCAAATCTATGCACAAATTCTCTTCTTTTAAATGAACACAGCTGGGTACGATTTTGTGCAAGATGACACGCAAGCATGGCTGAATCACCTGAATGAATTCCAGTTCAATAGCATTGAACTAGTAATACAAAACAAAGTGCATTGCACCACTTGGGTGTAGGCAAAAAGGGGAAAGAGATCCTACTGTGTGCAACTTTTCCTTTTGAAAACAAACTGAATGAGAGCAAGCAAAGGTTAATCATTGCATGTGCCTTCAGACAAAAGGTGGTTGATGAAGACAAGAAATCCTTTTGGGAATTTGCTTTTTCTAGCATATAAATTTCTGTGAAATTCTGAATTTGGTCAGCACCTACCACATCAAGCTTCCTAGCTTATCTGGGAGCCACATACCTCCCAGACTTTTCCTGCATGTGTAATGAATAAAGATTGTGAACAGCAGAAGCCACATTTCTTCTGAGTGAAGTCTGTCTGCACAGACACATCATATGAGTGAAACCATTTTCAATTCACAACTCTTATTAATTTAGTGGCAGAGGGGGAGAACACAAGACTGGTGGGAACAATGAACTAATTGGATAAAAAGCATGTGAAAACATTATACCTATAATATACCTTGTTAGCATATGCAAATGAGATAATTATACAAGCTGATAGCAGTTAGGAACAGTAATATGCCCATGTGAACTGTCCACAAATACTTTTGAGATCAAAAATTGCAAGTAAATTCTTTAAACATCCTAATTGGTTGCCAAAAGGAAATTCATTCTCGTTAGAACTTAATTCAGTGTAAAGTAACGTAACTCATTTGATCTCAATGAAGATCAAAAAAACACAACCATATCCACACAATCTTGGATTAGGATGTATTGTTTGTATATATTTACTACATAAAGTTATTATGCAAAACCTAAATGAGATGAAGTGTCTGTGAAATCATTCATTACTATTTCTCTTGTGTTACTAGTGAGCTGAACACCGTCCTGTTTGTGCAAGGAGACACCAGATCTTCCTAAAATTTGTGTTTGCATACAGGATTGCTACAAATCAAATGGATAGTCAGACATTTCTCATTCCCTTAATTGCACTCAGAGATTCTGCACTTCAAATTTAGGCCAGCCTGTCACCTTTCAAACTATTAACTTACCTCAGAGACATTTTCTAGGGAATTATTCAGGTAGACAGCATTTTTTCTACTTGATTTGCTATGAAATGACAAGCACTGTTAAACCAAAGGTTAATCATTGATTAAGTTTAATGACACTAAAAGAAACAGGTCATGTGAGAAACCAATTGCACTTTCATTTTTGCTGTCACAGGTCATTTATAGCTTTTGATTCAAATTCCACCCCACGCAAAGAGTTGCTAACAACATCCTACTTCAAATTCTAATGTACTACAATTGCAGAGCAAGCATGTGAGCTGGCAGTAATCAGGCCATTTGTAAAGCATACACAGATTCTTTCATTCATCCTGGCCATCAAACGGTTTGAAAAGATTATTTTATTGTTCCACAGTAAGAGGCAGTACTTTTGACAACTTGTTTTACAGAGAAGTGCCCCATTTTAATCATATGCAAGACTGTTCTGCCATTTTCATGCATTGAATAACCTCAAACTCATCATCACCTGCAGTCCTTCCCACTTGTATGGACTCAGAACAAGAAACAACAACATAGGAAAACAGTTTGAAAACAGAGCATTTATTTTCTCTGTGACCAATAGCCCTTGTGCCCCAAAATACATGTGGAGCTGAAAAGTCAATGGTCAGCCTCTGAGATTCTTCCAAGGAGTGAGCAGGGAGCTGCGCATAGCAGTAATAGGGCTTGCTTCTGATCTCATTCTCCTTTGTACTGTGGCATAAACCTTTGCTTCAAGGACATGATTCTTCCTTTACACCAGCATCAAGCAGATCAGAATCAAACCTTCCACCTGCTGAGGGAGAGTTAATAGGCATTGTTAATCCAATATGCATCTATGCTTTGGCCTAGTAGCCAAAATAATTAGCCCTTTAACAAAGAAAGAAGCCTTTGAAAACTTAGACAGGGGCAGGAAATAAGCAATAGAAGTAGATCATGAAGCTTGTAAGACTATATGAAGCCTCCGTAAGCTTTCTTTTCCTCCTTTCCAACCATGTAATATGAAAAAGAAGGGCCTACTGCTCTAAGCTTTTGGGCAGTCACATTAGAACTCACATACTTTATGGATAAATGTCAAAAATTTTTCAAACCCAACCTTGTTTGAAAGAAAAAACATAAAGACAGTGGCTTGACCTAAAAAGTCAGGGTTTCTGTTACAAAGAGCATTTATAGGCAAAGGAGAACTGTGTTTTCAAAAAACTAATGGTGGAACAAAAGAGAAGAGATTACCTCTACTTGTAGATTGTACATGAATTCAGGGATGAGTCTGGCTCTTTGGAACTAGACCATTGCCAGATGCAAAGCTGTGGAGAACAGCTTGTCTCCAAAGCATAGTGCTGAATCTTCATGAAATGGGTAAATCACTCCAGGTGTGTTTTGATGAAAATGGGCTGCTGAATAGATCAATTCTAGAGTATCACCAGAGCTGATATTAAGAAATTAGCTTTAAAATAGTAGTAGAACTGATTCAAGAAAAGGATGTCTTGAAGCATTTATATATTTCTCTTTTCAAAGAATGTAGTGAGAATTGTTCAAATATATAAAACATGAAGAGAGTTCTACATATCGACTAGGTTTTTCCCCTTTAATTCTAATTCATGAATGATCATAACTAGCATGCATTAAAAATTCTTATTTTCAGTGCTGCGGTGTTGGAGCATTGCCATGGGCTTTTTGAAGAGTCAGTCCACATCCACATCCATTTTCACCCTTTCAGCCCAATTCTATATGGTTACTGATGAGTGGTGGAGCTGCCTTTGAAAACATATAAAGAGGTGATTTTCAGTTGTGTAAAGATGTATTTGGTTTTAGGCATTTGAGTTCATGGGAATAGCCTTTCAAAGTACCTGGTCCAAAGTCAGAGGAAAATCTCGAGGTGACTTCACTGGCCTTGGATCCAGTCCAGACTCTGAAGCCTTGAAGTCTGGAAGTCTCAACTGAGCTAGAAGTTAGTCCTAATTGTTCAAAAATAGAGTAAGGATTTTTCAATTTGTCACCCTCCTTCACCATGTTGTGTTCTACTTTGCAATGACTTGAGATTGTCCTCCAAGGCTGCAGGCATCCAGCACCTCACAAAACAAACTCCCATCTTAGGACAAACCTTAAGACGTGCAGTGGATCCATCACATTATCTCAATACTTCTCTGCCAAAATTCATCCAGCTGTTTAGTCATCTTTAGCTACAAGTTGTGGTTGCAGCTCTTCTGCTGAACTTAGAAAGCCACACAGAAATTTAATTCTTGGGGACTATTCCCTCCAAGAATAGCTAATAAATAAATAAAAAGAAAAATCACCAAAATTTAAATTAAAAGTGTGATCTGATCTTGAAAACAATTCTTTATCCAAAAAGTTACTACCCAAAGAACAAGTTATACACGTGTTTCAAGGAACTATATTGTTTAAAGAAACTGTAAATGTCACACAGTTAAAAGAGAGAGATGCAGCTAGATTTAGTTAAACAATTGACTAATAACTCAGTCAACAATATTCTTATCCTAGGTAGTAGTTATCAGCTTAGACAGCTGTTACAGTCTTTCACTGTAATACATAAAAGGCAAACCACAAAATTCAATACCATATTGTTTGTGTAGTAGTGTTTGTTTAAAGGTAAATCACTCATAAAAGTGTAATTCCCTGCTGATACATAATGGCGGATAGCGGCAGGAAGCCGGTCCAAGCAGACTGAGACCCGGAGATATGCAGTGCTAAATCACCAGCAGTCCTTTACCCCAGCTCTAGAATGATTGTGTTTTTACACCCAGTCACACCTAAATTAGCACCAGCATATAGGGCTTCTTGCAGACACCTCTTTTCTCTTTGTGGAACAGCTCAAGATAAGAAAAAATGCTACAATTGACACAATGAAGTCGTGTTTCTCCAAATAAAGATTCCCTTCCTGTGGGGAGACCCTGCTGGGCAGAATTCCCTCCCCAGTCTGTTTCTCTTACTGAGTTGTTACAGAATCATACTTACATTTTGGGTTGCTTTCTGCTTGCTTTCGGCTGACACACTACCTCATAGGATTTCATCATTTTTGGAACTACTAATTGAAGCTCCCAAATTCACAGTGTTTCATTCACTGGTTTCTTGGTTTCAGCAGCACAGACAGAGAGCAACTGCTGTTGGTGTTGGAAGAGCTTCTCTGGATTCATGTCAGTATAACCAAAACCCCAATTAACTCGTAAGCATGCACTAACTCTTCACACAATGGCTCCTCAATCTATACAGGGACTAGCAGTATGAAAGCAACGGGAATGCTCCTAGGGATTTCGCCTGAGATGCTGATACTGTATCAAGCATAGGATGAAACATGCCCCGAGAGGAATCATGTTACCATCTTGGTCCTTTGACCTGATGCTTTTTGCCCAACTTTATCTGCCTAAATCTCAGGATGCTAAGTCCAAGCTATCTCTCTACATGGTATATTTTAAATTACAATCAATGAAAAGAAGGGCAGAAGACAATTAATGCTGTGCATTCTGTGTACCTCTTTTGGGCAGAATGAATCAGCATCCATCTCTTAGATAGTCCCTAATGCCCAGGGTGGGTGGATATGTATTTTACTTTCCTGCATTTCTCTAAAGATACATCCCAGGATACCATCAGTATGCCTTGATGGCCTGATGCCAGAGCTCTCCCATATGCCATAAGAACGCACTGGATAAAATCTTACAGCCTGCAGATCAAGCCCACGCAGAGTGAAAAGGAAAGGACTCGCACTGCATCTCTCACCCTTTCTCTGCCAAGAGCCTAATTGCTCAGCCAGCTTAAAAGCGGGAGAACAATTTGTGTCCTCTGCTCTCTTGTACCCGTCTGTACCTGAAAAGCTGGACCCAACCAGGCCTGGATCTAAGCCAGGGTTCAAAGGAAGTTTTGACAGAGCAAGGATGTTGAGCCTTACTTGGTAGCAAGGGCAGTTGCTGTGGAATTTGTACTGGGACTGTCCTGTTCTTTTGGAAAGCAGAGACTTCTGATATATGTATATGCCAGTACTCTACAGAATTCTTTCTAGCAGTCCACAGAAAGGAAACAGGAGTCCTGCAAAGATCACAGAAAAATGAACTACTGTGCTAAATTTAAAATCATAAAACATTAATAGAAGGCTAAATTGGAAATCAGTTCCATCTTCCTCCATCTGCCAAGCTCTACTTTCTCAGCAGCAAAGCATGTAGCTCAGGGAAATTCTCCCATCTCTCTCCATTAGGGTTTGATGTTATCAGCTTTTTCCTGTCACATATAAAAAATTACCTTTAATTAGCTCATCTTACAGCTACACTACCCAGCCTTGGAAACTTGTTTTGGGATATGAGGAACCAGTTGTCTTCTCAAGTGTCTTATGAATCATCAGCAGCAATAAATACTTCAAAGTCCTGCAGCTCAGGAGGGCTGTCTGGCATAACTGAGGCCAAAACTTACTCTTGGAGACAAAGCTACACTGAACATGCCATTCTTTGTGCATAGTTCCGCATCCTGTACAGTTCAAACATCGCTGCCCCTAGGCTATCTTAGCACGGAGAGGAACAAGAGCAAAAAGCTACCTTGCCTTCCTATGTCAGCAAGCATATACCAAATTACGACCTAGATAGAAGACTTGCTTGCCTAAAAATGCCTTTTTCCCCCTACTCCCATAGGTAGGGTGGGGCTTTTTGTTTATTTATTTTAGGGTTTTTTTAAACACAGATGCATTTAGGTACATGAGTTTCCAGTGCAGTGTGAGCTGCTCACATTATAGAATCATAGAATAGTGAGGGTTGGAAAGGACCTTGAGATCATCTAGTTCTAACCCCCTTGCCATGAACGGGGACGTCTCACCCTAGACGACCCTAGACATTCCCTGAAATTCAAGTTGTTAGAAATGAAGGGGGATTCATTTCCTGATAAGTTGGATGAAATCCTTTTGCAGGTTGCACAGTTCACAACTAAATATAGCATTTTTCAATGCTTTCCTCACCCAGAGGAAGAAAAGATTGCCTATAGGTTTCCTCTTCATTAAACAGTTGCTAAAACAAAATGTCTTTGTTTAATTAAATGCCTTTGCAGACTTGGTCAGGTGCAACTCCTATTTCTTCAAACAAAAGGATAACAAAGGAAACATGTAACTGCCATATAACCCTGTCATTTGCTTTGAGGAGAGGAAGAGTTACACGCCGGTCATATGGTTCCCTCTGTGCTTCAAGGACAGAAGGAACAGCTGTCAGTCTGGGGGCAGCAGGATGGAGGAGGATCACACACTATATAAAAGGAGAATAGGACTTGGAGTTAAATTGCAATCAGCAGGCAAATGGTTTGGAAAAGGCTACGAGGGACACAGTTTTGTCATGGTGATTCATTATGGTGGACCATCAGGTTTCTGCTGTGGTAGGTGGTTCCTCACCCAAATAGTTCTCTTGAAGCCAAGCCAGGTTTTACAATGACCCTCAGAGTGCGTGAAGATGCCATAATTTCACATCACTTCTGCAAAATGGACCTCTTTGGTATGAGGATTGAGCTACTCCCCTGAGTCAAGGACTGTATAAATGTCTGTCCTTTTAAATGTAAACATTTATTATTTTTTGCACTGCAATCCTAATTGAGAACACAACCGCTTCGCACTTACAGAGACAGACCTTGCTCCCCTAGACTTGCATCTGAAATCACTGAGAGATGTCAGAAATCACACAAGAGGTTAGCGGAAGTACCAGAATGCTGATTTTAAGATGCTACTGATAGAAGGTAAACAATTAAGGAAATCTCCCAAGAATTCATCACTCAGTTGATGACGAAATTCAGGGTTTCTGAACACTTTGTGTCATTCATAACAGAATTCAGAATAACACACTCTCAAGTAGATAGAGACCCATGCTTTTGCAGTCTGTACTCTGAAAAAGCACAGGAATCTTGACCTTTTCTTAACTCATCAGGTCTGAATTTGTTCTCTCTTCAGTTACAGCAGTGGTGATTCTATGGAAAACCACTGAGTTACACCAGAATGGAATTCAATAGAGAGCAGAAAAACAGCAAGTCACTTGCCTTGAAATCACAGTGAGACTCTGCCTGCATTTCTGCTCTAAGATATGTTTGCTAGCCTGTAAACTACTTCCACATGAACCTGAATTGGTCCCCTCTTCGCTTTCTCCCTGTCCTAAATGGTACAGCACAGGCAAAACCCCAGAGATCTCTGGCTGTGGTAGCCCATGCATTCATAGTTCCCCAGGACTGAATATCTTCTCTAGTAGTAGGAGAATAAATCCAGACAGCCACTGCAATTCATAGATTTGTAATCATACAGGTTTTAAGACCAGAGAGGTTGTCATGATCTCGTGATCTGATAGTCTGACCTTTGGTGTAACCCAGGGCAGAGAAATTCATGCAGAAGCCCCTGCACAACCCTCTAGTCTCAATTTGTGGTTGGAGTTGGTTTAAAATCCATGGCTTGCGCCAGTCTCCTAATGATGGAGAATCACCACATCCCTGGTCAGGTACTGCAGTGGTTTGCTACACTCAGTGAGTCACCTGAACACAAATCCTCTTAAGCCTGACCAACCTCCTATCTGTTTGCAAACCTGGAAATCGAGACATTTTGCAGAACTGGTTTCAGTACAGTACAAATAAAAACCTCGTGCTGGGTCTACTGCTCAGCCTAAAGCATCCACCAGAAATCAGAGCTAGTGCTCAGAATATATGGATATTCTCTATAAAGTGTCACTGAAGAGAGAAAAATCTACTTTCTACCTACATCACAAATTTACAAGCTGGTGTCTTACCCAACCCAGCCACTGCTATTTAAGTCAGTGTTGGCCTCAGAGAGGACTGACTTTGCCAAGAGGCTTCTAAGGACATTGAAATTTAATTTCTCTTCCTATTTGAAAACATCTCACACTGAAACACTCTTTGGGGGAAATCACAAATGCAGGAAACAGCAGCTACAGTGCCACATGTTTGTCCGTATAGAAGGAATGTGATGATATCATTTTGGAATGTGCTTTCTTTCTCAGGTTTTTGTTTTGGTGGTAGGAATGTCACTTACTTAAAAAGTAACGCACATTCTTGGCTGTTCTTTCCCTCCCCCTCCTTCCAAATTTTGCCTACAAATCAATATTCCCATCTCCTGCCATGTGTTTTTCCCAACCTGTCAGATGCCGTTCTCATGTTACTAGTACAACCATCTGATGTCAGGCATCCCAACAGGCAATTATAAATAGTCATTTACTATTAGCTAGAGGGCTTATTTCTATAGATACGTTTCAAGATGCTCTTTGCTATTTTAACTTGAAAGCATTATTTATTTGCGTTTGGCATAGAAGATTATTTGACCATTTAAAACATGCCCATTTCCATTATACTGTGGTAAAACCCCAAGTGAAAACTCAGCCCTCTGAAATGAACTGCAAATACCTCATGTTATCCATTTTCAGAGAAGCCCAAAGGCATGTGATGTCCTGTTCTCCACAAATCTGACTGGGCACTTCTGTTTTACAGCTCTGCCTGAGAGTGTCTGTTTTCCAGTGGACATATCCTTAGACCCAGATAACATTTGTCAGTGCAGATGAAGCTGGCCAAGACATGGAGATCTCTTTTGCCATGCTTTTCTGTGAAACTGTCACTTTTTTCCCAATTTAAACCTAATTTATGTGTTATGCACTTCTACTACATCCCCTATTACATCATGCTTTTATGCTTCTACTTCCAATTATTGTTAAGTCTAAATTAAGGTTAAGCAATACCCTAAACCAGTCAATCCTACCAGGCCCCCAAGGATTAATGCCCCAAATGGACCAACATGCTGGAGAACGCAACTGTACTTCCAAGAAGCAAACCCTTCTCTGGGAGTACCTTGCATCTTATGAAGGAATGAACATGCAAAATTGTCCAGGAGACAAACCTTCAGACAGAAGAATCTGAGATTTTAATGCTGTTTTTCTCAAAAGACAATGCTGGTGCCTCAGAAACTTGTCCTGCAGCAGGCTGGGACCTCTTGAAATGTTAAATGGATCCTTGCTGGCTGGAAGGACAAAATGAGTTTCTTGTCCACCCTAGCAGCCAGACTCACAGTGTTCAAATTTTGATACTGAGAAGGGCAATGTGTATCAAAACAGTGAGTTACAAAAATCTACTGTTCCCTAAAAACAACATGTTTTCTGAGCAATGAACACGTGGTACAGAATACAGTAGAACATCAGGGCATTGCCAACACGAGAGTCAATTAAAATGCAAAAGTGTTGATTCCTGTGCATATGAATGCTGACTCCAGAAAACTGGGTCTTCTTATTCTAGTATATCTATCCCATGTCTCAGGGATGACATGGGCGTGTTTCTTAGGTCTTTATTCTCAGAGAACAGCAACGTTAACATCAGAAAAATGACAATTTCTGATCTGGATCACGATTTCTATTGTAATGAACACAGTGCTAGTGAAACACAATTCACTGTCCTTGATCTAATGCTCTTGTCTGATCTCCAGAGTAATAAAAGACTTTGCATTTATTGAAGAATGTTTGACAAAATGCTAAGGCTCTGTAATTGGGTAGAGAATCAAAATTATCTAATGTTATCAATGACACTGCAAGATCACATATTGATTTTGCACTAGCAAAGCCGTCACAATGACAGAATTAAGACGCCTGGCTGGGCAGATGTAATCCTGCAAGCATCAGCTAATACATTTTCTTAAGTCTTCTCTACCGGCTACAGAATGATTATGCAAAAACAGAGGCTTCCTACTGACTTAAATCAGAACTGTGTGTGGGTGTAAGGTGTGCCTTCACTGGAATGGTGTACATGGCTGGGGCCAGAAACCCAACTCAACAAGTCTCTGTATTCTTTAACAATTAGATAAACCAGTAATAAGTTCATAATTGCAATTCCCCTAGGTAATTTCATGTGCCTGGGAGATAACAATATGCATACAGTTAAAAGAAGAAAGCTTTTCATCCCTGCAACTACATTACTGAATGCCCTGGTCTTTTCTATTTGGAGCACAGAAGCAGAAGGGAGGGCAGCGGCCACCCTGAGCAGTGTGTGGTGGTACCGAGAGGGGAAGAAGGAATCCTCAAGGTTATAAATTCACTAAGTTCAGTTCGACAGAAACTATCGAAACACAGTTCTCTGATATGCTACCTCTTCTTAGCCATTTCCAGCTTTTTGTATGCAAGAGGAAATGTCTTGGGATAAGGTTCATAGAACTAATATAACAAATCGGGTATGAAAAATCGCTTTTACTCTGACCAACTTTGAAATAACAAAGCAGCTCAATTTCTGAATTATTACATTTAAGCTATCTATCTTTCAACTTTCCTTTTTCCCCACGACTGCTTTAAATCTCTCTGTGGGTGGAGGTCTGATGTCAGCACATGCAATTCTATACTTTAATAATTTTTTAACCACAAGATCAAAGCAAGTAGGTTTTTATTACTCCCATGTCCAATACTTCATAACTTAACTATTGAATACCAGACAACAGCTCCTCTCAATGCACTGCATTAAAATAAATGTTTCTAGCTACACTCCCCTTCCACCAATAAATGTATTAAAGAAAAAAAAAAAAAAAAGATGAATATTTTACTAATCGTACAAAAATTACTAGTAGTACAAAAAATATACGGACTTGTTTCTACATTTACTCTGCAGCTATGTGAGCAGTATACTGCCTAAAAAGAAATCCTGCGGCAGACATCACTAACGTTTTCTTCTTATTTTAATTTCTAAAACTTTTCTTCACTTTGCTCCCACACAGGAACCCAGAGAAATTAATACCTGGCCTGTAGCCACACTGGGTGAGTATTACCCTGGGGTATTATTCCTCTGGCAATGGCAGTGCAGAGCCATCGCACCAGAACGAAGGCAATTTTTAGCCCTCTGGTTCCAATTCTTCCCTAACTGTGCCTGAATCACATCTACATTGCTTGTCTCTCTCTACTGTTTTGTCCATGGGAATTTGCCCCAAACATTCGCTGGTGTCTCACTCATGGTTGGGCATCATGGGAATAAATTTTTCCGGACTGATTGCACACTTGTTCATTCTTTTGTTGACATCACTAGGTTTGAGTTTGGGACAATAACTGCAAGACAGGGTCAATTTTTGATCACTCCTTTATACTTCAGGAGAAAATATGTCATTTACCATTATACATGACTTGTCAACGTGTTTTCTACTGCTCACTGGGAAGTGACATACTCTTGTTTAGTATTCCAGAGGAATCTTAATAGTGTCTTATTGTGACTAGACCATAAGCTCTGAGCTAACTTTTCTGCACGTGAATCACTTTGGGCACCCAGGCAGTCCCACTGACCCTTACTATTCAGCTGCTCTGCATGCACATAGATGTACCAGGTGGCATTTCCAACCAAGCAGAGCATGCACAGTGCTTGCACTTTGTTGTCAGGTTGAAATCCTCCCAAATACTTCTCTGTCACAAGCTGTTCCAATTAAGAAGGCATGCAATAATATCCCTAATTACATTTTACTTTGATGAGAGATCTAGGCATTTTTTAAAAAATGCATATTTTATAGGGTTAGGAGAATCTTCATTTCAATTCTCTGCATATTTTGGCACGAGCCGAGTCTCCGCCCTTCGGCAGGCTCCAGGCCCTGCAGGGGCACATGCATCTCTTCTGCTACTGCAACCCTTGCTCTGGATGCCAGGCGCCAGCAGAGCGACACAGGGTTAATTTTTGCTGACTCACCCCAGTGCTAAATCTGTGAGCTCTGACAGCTCCGATGCAGAAAGAAATAAAACCCTGAGCATTTTGGGAGCAGGAGGGGTCCTGCTGCAGATTGCTCCCTCAGAGCTGTCAGGATCAAGCAAGCACCTAGAAGGAGATTTATATTTTGTTGATTACAATAGTAATAAGCCACAAACACAAATTCAAAGAGAGAGTCAACCAAACCCATGTTCTCTTTGAGTATGATAAAATCTCTGCCTTTTACACACCTATCTATTGATGTGTTCCTGGATAAAATGTGTACTTTTAATTAACTGAAAGTAAATGCCTTTTATATTGAACTTGGTGCGAAAAAAACAAAGAAAATCATACACCAAAAATGCCATGTTGTCTGAGTGTATCTTTCTTTTGTGCTGAGAAATTTGTATGTATGTGCACTGTCTTCCTCTCAATCAATACACATTAGGGTGTAATTGGTGACTATGAAAATATCTACATCACTTTGCTAATTCTTTTGCTAAACAGACAGAAGCATTTATATGTTAAGCTTCTCTGATTCAGGTTACACAGATAAATTTCATTCTGTTAGTGAAGATGCCATGGGGTATGCAATTATCCCTAAAATAAGGAAGAAAAAGAAAAAAAACAAACCAAACCAAAACTAAAACCAAATGTGTCAATACAGAACTAAAGTTGAGCACAAGGAAATTAGATTCTTCACAGTAATTTTTTAATACTATTCTAATATGAAATATTTGACTCTATTATTTAAATTGTTATGTTAAAACCATCTCTATTTAACACACATACATGTAAGTACAGATGGAGGCATATATATATTTATCTATGTATTTATCAAGAATATCACTGTGTTTTTGTGGGTTCTCTGTCCTGACCAATCTCAGGATTATTTGATCAGTACAGATCCCTTGATCATACTAAAGAATTACTTTTAACCTCCATCCAGACCGAGGTCTCAAACACCCCTTCCTGGCTATCCTCTGATATCTCTGTCCAAGGTTTTTGCCATCTCACTCACTCTTTCAACACCACCCTGTTGTTTGGCTAGCGAGACGCGTTGATTCTCTAACTAGACCAAGGATTTTGCCAAGTCCTGTTCCTTTCACTTCTGTAGCATATTTAGAATTCCTCCAGCCCTCTCTATCTTGAAATTCTTGGCCCTGCACAACTGTTTTATTTTGGCTGCTAGAAGCCCACACTAACCTAACCATATTTTGGCTGGCAACACAGATCTTTTCAACCATGTCTGTTTTTCCCTGGGCACATCCTTGTTTACTGAGTCTGATAGTGGTAGAACCAGTACAGTAAAACTCAGCATATAAGGACACCAAGGAATATCCTTGAGTGTTTAACTGATCTTGAGTCTTTAAAACAAATAAAAGTGCCACAAAACAGGGCTGAGCTCAAGCCTAAGACTCAGGTTTTCTCTGGTTTGAGGGGTTTTTTTTGGGTTTGTTTTTTTTTCATGATCTGTCTACTGACTACAGCTTTTTTTTTTTTTTTTTTAAATGTTTCCAAAATGTAAGCCTATGATGAACAATTCTAATTTTTCCTGCCCAGTTTGTGCACAGGTGAATACCCACAGGCAACTCTCTCTGGGTAATGGCAAACATGATGCAGAGACTCTGCAATACTCCCATTAAAGCTGACTGAACTGGGCTATTACAGTTAACCATATCTTTTAATATGTTATTGGATTGCTGGTTTAATAGCAATGGTAGATAAATGTAGATGTTGGTATTGGCAATGGCAGTGATAAAAATATAACAGTACCAACTTACTGTCTTGTTCTATAAGTCACTTCTTCCTCTATTACCTTCCCCCATTTTAAATAAAATTCAGCTTCAATTTTAGTAGCAAACATTTAAGCAAAGCGCAGATAACAAATATCCCATGACCATTTTTATCAGCATTATCTTTCTTCTCTAGTGGGTTAGATAGAGCACTAACTTCAACAGTTTTCTAATATACAAGATGCACAAGATTGTTTTCATTGCCTGTAGTTTACTAAAAGTCAAAGTTAACTTTTTTTTAGAGCTTTTTATAAAACCCATTTTGTCTGAACTTGGAAAATGTGACTATACATGGGAAAAGGCAGGCTCTCCTTTTTTTTTTTTTTGGTCTGAACACAATGGCAGGATAAGGGAGGCACCGCTCATTACAAGGAATACACTTTAATCAAGTTGCCCAGCACCAAGTATTTGTCTTCCACCACTCTAGCTGCCAATGTTTGTTTTCTGTCTGGGAGAAGAAAAAGACAACACTTTTTATTGTAATAAAAATCTTTCAGAATGAAGCAAACAGATGACCTAATTTGGAGGATCTACTTCTTCACTTGGTTTGCAAGTGACAGGAGGTAAAGAGGACTGGAGATCTCCCATTACAGCATTTCTGGAGGAGATTTAACACTTTCCTGCTCAGTTTACTAGCTAAGAAGCATGGGACAGATTGTGATGGTATTTGATTCAACTTTCCCCACATCAATAACATCACCATTACTATCACATATGGCTTGACTTGAGTGGGAACTGCAAAATATGCTGCTCTGACTAAAACTGCAGTTGGAAAGGTGGAAATCTGGTTTTATTAAACACACGTGGGTGCCTGTTAAAATTAATACTGCAACTAAAACCAGGACTTCATCTTCAGTCTCACAACAATCTCATTCTCTGGTATGACAGCATCCAGTGTTGTCAAATTAAAGGATATCATTGCAAGTTTTCTGATATGTTTCTTTATCCTACAGTACTGGATGTCTATGAAGACATGAAGTCACAACCAGAAGAAAGACTCATCTTTCACCTAAATAGTTCATTTCAAGCCTCTAAGTTTGTACAGAAAAATACAAAAGCCTTAAAGACTCTACTCATGGTACAGGGAAACTGAAATGCTTATTTATTTTGAATCCTTGTTCTATTATGGCCAATCTCCAGGACTTTGGAACTCAGTGCTACATTGTTGTTGTTGCTGTTGGCTGACAGCAAATACTAACAACACTTTAGGGTTTCAAGCATGTTCTCCTTTCTGGATGTAGCATCTGATAGCAGCAAAGACTTACTTTATTATCTGTGACTAGGTAGAAATAACACCCTGAAGACTCCTGTTCTGTTCTAGGACTTACCTCCTTTAAAGCCAGATCTCCCTCCCTTTTCTCCAGCAGCATTTAACTCCCCAAAATCAAGTGAGGAAATGGAAAGAGGAAGGGTGAAAAGGCAGAAACATGAAACCTAAGTCCTCTTTCCTCTACATCACCTTGCATACCAAGGGAGCAGCCACACTGAACTGAACCACAGGCACAAAAGACAGCAGCGCTGTGGTCTGTCATGAGACTCTCACAGGAGGGACACCAGAGGAGACAGGAGGTAGTGGAGAACTGGAACCAACGTGTTTTCTGCCATGCACTTTCCCCCAGGTAAATCCCTAGTGGTCTTGTGTGACACAGCCCTTTACAGTTGAAACAAAAATACTGTATTAACTATCAGCCACATGAGATGGTTTTCCTTGGAACATGTGCTCCAGTGGTGAATGATCCTCACTGCTGGAAACACACACGTTATTTCTCATTTAAACTTGTCTCACTGTAGCTTCCTACTGCTAATTCTTGCTATTGCAATGCCATACAGCATTTCCCTGCAAGGGTGAATTAGGCAAAAATGAGGCACACAAAAATACCTTGAGGGGGGCACTGACTGATGACGAGAATGGGACTCAATCTTTGTCCCAGAGCCATCCAGGAGTGGATCAGTCCTCATTTTCATAAAATCCTTGTTTATTCTACTGGCCTACTAATTAGTACTATTAAAGCAAATGGTACCATGTATGGTCTTGCATGTGCATTATTAAGAGCTTCAACAACCTAGAGCTGCTAGGCACCTAGGTGTGTTGCAAGGAGCTGTATGCAAACATCTACACCCATCAGATGAGCATTTCTTTGATTATCCCTCTGTTTTATCTTTGCTGTCTCTTAGGGCAGTTCCCTGCCATGGACACTATCCATACTGATATCAGCTGCCTACCAGTTTTAGCCATCAGTTGCTACAAGCTCTGCACTATTCTTTTGGCAGAGTGCCCACTCCTGAGCAGTTTGTTATGGTTATGGGCACTTTCCTGTGTTGAAGGGCCCAGAAGTGAAGGTGATTTCACATGCTTTTGGCCCACATCACCTCTGTGGCCCATGGAACTCCCTGAAACCACATCCCCTGTTCACTGCTGGCACTGGGAATTCATCTGGATTCAGAAGTACAATATGTAATTTAATGTGTTAGTTTTCCTCCCAAACACTGTAATCCAGCTTGGGATCTTTTTTACCATTTCAGAGCTGACATCCAGGAAGATGTAGGACTGATTTTCCTCCAACAAAATCAGCAACGCTACGTCAACAGCACTCCTTGTGACACAACAACAGATTATTTTGGAGAATAATCTGTAGAAATATTGCTAAATCTCACCCACAGAGAGGTGTCAGAGATCCCAAGCTTGGGCAAAGGAGTAACCCACTGACCCCCAGAAGGACAGATTCCTGAAGATATTACTACGTATAAAGTAGCCACTAAGCTTATCAACTCCAACACAACAATTTCATATAGATCAAACTAGTTCAAATCAAACACCTTGTTATTCACAAGTCGTGTTCTTTTCTTTTTTTCTTGTTGTAAGAAAATGTTTTTCTTCCACCCAGAGCTTTTAAAACAGTGTTCATCTATCTGTCAGTTATCTCTGCTTGGTAAGAGCATTAAGTGGATAAATATAAATTTATTTTCTACAGATTGGAACTATATTTTTTCCGGTCAGCTCTGTTACTGAGTCAGCTATCCGTGTGCACTGCCAAAGGAAGTAATGGAAGTTGTCTGTACAAAACAGAGTGAGCACACAAATCAACAGGAGAGAAAACTGGGTTTCTCTTGAGCCACTGGCAAAATCAAACCTACCAACAATGTAAAACAAGACAGGGCTCACTGCAGACTTGCAGATTCCCTGTACTGTATGGATGATATCCAAGTTGCATGACTGCTTCACAACTCTTCTTCCTTTAATTCAAATAGTATCAGTCTTCAGACTGCTTCTCAGCCTTCAGACTGCTTCTCAGCTTATCTGTCTGCTTTCGGACACTACTGCACTACTGCACTGATTTCCATCTGGTGCGTGTTTTAAGTTTTCCTCGCAACCTTAAGGATTAACTGCCCTTTTTTTAACAGTACTTTAGATTCCAAAGCATGCTAAAGAAAACAACCATAGCAAAGAAGTACCAAATCTCTTGCAAACTTTCCCCTGATCATTGGGCATTCAAGGATCTACCAGCAGCTGTTAATGTAACGTTATGGATGTTTAGCAGGACTTCCTGTATCTAATGAACATAACTCTTTCAGTGAGGAGACAAAGTGCAATGCTGTCCCAGGAAAATAAAAATGATGTAACATTCAGTCAGGAATGCACTTACTACATGGCCCGGAACGGTGAATTGATCTCATGCTTCTGTAACAAAGATCTCATCTGTAGTCGCCATGCACTGCAGGCACTGGCGTGGCTTCAGAATGAGCGCAGATCCTGCTCCTAAAAGGAACTGATTAGGAGAGATGTTCCAGGAGCTATTTGATACAGGGAGCAGAATCCAGAATACCGTTTATAGAGAAAAAAAATAATAAAAAAGAAATGCAGCAGTCTTAAATATTTTTATGTGTAGGAATGCCAATAGCATCATCTGACAGCAAAAATAAAGGCTTTTTAAGCATTCCTATAAACATGGTGTTTCTGGATTTGAACTAGGCAGAGCGGACGGGCAGATGTTTTTGTGTGAGCGTGGAATATTAAGAGAAAAGGGTTCAGTATGCTTTCTGCTCCTTTCTTCTTGATTTTAACAGGAATTATACATGTAGGTGCCAATGCTCATTTCTCTATGCCTTGCTGCTCACAAAATGAATCCAGGGATATGTGAAGCAAAACGTAAAGTTTGTGGGGAGACCCAGTGGTGTTGGAAACAAGGACGATATGACACAGGCAACTTGTAAGAAAGGCTTTCAGCATCTTTTGCCAGATACTTAACTTGTGGCAACAGTGTGAGTGAAAATGTACTTGGAGTTTTGGTTTGTCAATACCATAAAATAAATCCAAGTTAAAATGGGTGTTGCCCAATCCAACTGTCAAACATTGCTGCCACAATACGAACATAAATGTTTATCAGCTTAACTTTGAAAATGCAGAAAATGCCCCTCTATTCTATTAGATAAACAAATACAGTACTGAGTATATAAAAGGGTCCTTTCAAGTAAATTATGCTTCCTCACTCATGTGTAAAAGAAAAATTACTTTACACATTTATATTCCTGTAAAATAAGAAACCATCAAGGCTCTCCTTCAGTTATATTCCAAATATTAAAATAAAAAAAAAGGTTTAAATTATGTCCATTTTATGACAATGTGAGCATAGCAAAGAAGTATAGCCAGGCTGACATTCCAGCTTTTCTTCTCGTCATTACAAGAAAGAGGGAGAAAAAAAATCCTTTCTATTCTCATTTACTGTAGCACAAATCCCCAGGAACTGCACTGGTTCTTTTGGATTTACAGCAGACTGAAAGAGATTAGAATTTGGTCACACACAAAAGATGAACGGAACATTCACATTCACTTTAAATATATTTTCCTTTCTGAAGTAAACAAAACATCAATGTTGTTCTTAGCAATGACAAATTATGTGCTATTGGTTTACCTGATTGCCTAGAGGCATTTATACAGAAGCCAAGTGGGACGCCTCGGTGAATGAAATACTTCGTTACCTACTCCAGCAAATGCATACACATCTATATCCAGAGAGAATGGCATTCTCTGCAGGATCAGAGCATTAGGCAAAAGGCTAAAATGCATACACACAGCATTATGCATCCAGTGATCAGAACCACCTGTTTGCGAGTCTGTTCTATTGTTTCTGCCAAAGATTGGCTTTACGTCGTGACAACCTCTCATGCAGATATATTAACACACATGGATTGTATATCTTTAAAATACAAAGTAGAAAACTATAGTGGTTAATTGTAGAGCACTACAGTTAAAACAATATGTAGTTCCCTAATTGTGATGGACTTCATACAGTCTACTTAGTTACAAGAATCTCATATGCAGTCTCAGAAAAAGCTATGATACCCCTTGCACAGCACAAACTTCAGATCCTAAGGCCCCATGTCTTGTTCGTCTTGTTCAGCTGAGGTGCAACAGGGGGCCTACAGGGATGCTGGGGAGGGACTCTTGGTTATGGACTGTAGTGGTAGGACAAGGGGTAATGGCTTTAAACTTAAACAGGAGAGGTTTAGATTGGATATAAGGAAGAAGGTGATCCTGCCCCTCTACTCTGCTCTTGTGAGACCTCACTTGGAGTATTGTGCACAGTCCTGGCGTTCTCAACATAAAAAGGACATGGAGCTGTTGGAGCAAGTCCAGAGGAGGGCCACGAGGATGATAAGAGGACTGGAGCACCTCCCGTACAAAGACAGGCTGAGAAAGTTGGGGCTGTTCAGCCTGGAGAAGAGAAGGCTGCGTGGAGACCTCAGAGCAGCCTTCCAGTATCTGAAGGAGGCCTACAAGGATGCTGGGGATGGACTCTTCATTAGGGACTGTAGTGGTAGGACAAGGGGTAATGGCTTTAAACTTAAACAGGGGAACTTTAGGTTAGATATAAGGAAGAAGTTCTTCACAGTGAGGGTGGTGAGGCACTGGAATAGGTTGCCCAAGGAAGTTGTGAATGCTCCAACCCTGGAGGTGTTCAAGGCCAGGTTGGACAGAGCCTTGGGCAACATAGTTTAGTGTGTGGTGTCCCTGCTCATGGCAGGGGGGTTGGAACTAGATGATCTTTAGGTCCTTTCCAACCCTAACTATTCTATGATTCTATGAACATCCTACGCATAAGTAGGTAGCCAAACAGTGTATTTTCTTTGGTCTTGACACCTATCAATATTAAATAGGTTATTAAATATTAATATTTAATATTAAATACATTCACCTCTTCCATTCTACAGGCTTTCCAGTAAAGTGGTTGCAGGCAAGGAAAAGGCATTAAGAGAAGGAGCATTGCAAAAGTAAAGTGAAAATAGGCTGCTCCAGGAGATGAACAGACATTAGGGTTAGATATCCTTAGGCTTGGTTTTACTGTGAGCATACTAATGCCCAAATCTCCAATCAAAATATTCTGGAACCCTTCTATGCAGCCTTGAAGAACACAGTGCAAAACAATAAATCCAGCAAGAGACTTTCACAAATTGGGAAGAGGGGGAAAGGTTGATTTTTGTGGGTTTGTTGTTGGGTTTTTTTTGCTGAACTATAACCAAAGAATTGAAAATATCTAAGTATGCAGAACATTTATTTAAAAAAAAAAAGTCAAGGTTTCAGTTCAGCGCTCAAAAGTTACGAAATGTCAATGCCAACAGTTTTGAGAGTCCAGTGTAAGATGCCTAGGATGTTATTTTTCAGCTTGATTCTTACGGAGACCCAATCTCTTAAAGACCCAAACTCTAACTTCCCAGCGAGCTCTCAATAACATATGAACTCAACTGCTTGCAGGTTACTTGCTAAATCACCTCGACTCAACCAATCTGACCCCTATGCTTTATCCTAACTTCAACTCTCCTATACTGAAATCCTGATGCTCCATATCTCCAGGCCATGTTCCTCACTGCTGTAGCTCTCTCAAGCTTCATTCTCCATGCTGTCCTTCCATCACACATGCTCTTTGATGAGAAGTTACACCTTCTTGAACTAAGTTGTGAGTGCTTACCCTATCGTTCCTCAGAGCTCTACTGCAACTCACTTCTAACCACAAGGATCTCACAGAAGCATTTAGGCTGTTTGGTTCTGCATTTTGATACTTCTGAGCACAATAAAGTTCTGGATTCCTAAGTACTGCTGCAATACAAATAAATATGAAAGTAATACAGTACGCCTAATGAAGAAGAGGCAGGAAAATGGCCAGTTGTGTCTTCTTACCTTTTTATCTCATAAATACATACACATGTATTTACATTTAAATATGTCCAAATAGAAGCCTACCTGCTCCCTACATCTGGGGGGGGAACCGCAAACCTCTGCTTTTTTTTTTTTCCTTTGGAATGTCTCAATTTACCAAACAGAAATATTTCATACAGAGAAGTATTCAATTAAATTCCTTCAGAAAACAGCCAAGCTTCCACTGGAGCAATGCCAGCCTTGGCTTCTGAGCAGCCCAGCTGGTAGTCTCCTAAGGACCAGGGCTTCCAACTCCCACAGCTTCAACAAATTGCCTACAGATTAAGGACCCTTGGTCTTATAATGCCTGCAGTCCAGGGCAGGCTACCAGGCATGGCACAGTGTCATGGTGTTTGGAGAGCTCAGAGATACGAGGGTCATGGCTAGAGCCATGGCCAACATTCCAGTATCCAACAACTCCAGCTCCAGTCCTTTTTACAGACAATTTCAAATTATTGGAACATCAAGGTTCCCTGAGAAATCAAAATACTTTTCTCCTTCCAGCTCTATTACATACATATGGGGCAAACAAAAGCAGATTCTTCTTATTCCTTTACTCTCCTTCAGCTGTTCCTTATTACTGTACGTTAGTCTTGTTCATTCCTTTGTACGAACAGGTTTGCAGCTCTTTTGGGAAAGACACCATTTCTCTACCTGTATTTGAACAGTTTCTACCATGAGACCCAGGTCGTAGCTGTACATGGCACTGTAACACGAACAACGAGGTACTATAATTTTCTTTTTTGCCTCATTAGAGAGGAGCTTATTGAAAAATCAAAGTCTTCCCTCTAATCATTTTCACTCTGTTAGCTGTAGGCAACATTTGTTCAATAGTAATTAAAATAATTTAAAACTATCTATATTTTGCATGCATATTGTTTCTTTTTTTCAGACTGTTTGTTCTCCCAGCTGAAAAGCTAGAAATGAGAATTTACTTCCCATGTTCTCACCTTCCTCTATACCATATTGAGACTTGATATTGAGTATCTTACGAACTGTCTAATTGACATATTATGTATTTATGTTGAAGAGCTTTTTTCCTTTACTATTTTTAGAGATTGACTTTACATGACAAAATATCCATATCTGCAATTATTATATTTAAATTATTTTTCTTGCTGTATTTAGTTCAAGGATTTTAATGATAGTATGCACTGAAAAAAGAGCTTTGCATCAGCTCTTCATTTCACAAGGCAAATAGATAGACAGATAAATTTTAGCTTGTCTCTGAAATCACACTATTCTACTAGATACAGGTGAGTTTTCCACTACAGCCATGAAACTGTACTTGACTTTGAAAAGTAAAGACCAAGATGGTTGCTTCTTATTAAGAGAGAAACACTTTGGTTTTCTGAAAACAAGGAGGAACTAAGGAAAACATCTAAGGGAAACAAACTGAAATATTCCTCTAACTCATTGTGGTGCGCACCAGCAATACTGTACACCATTCCTGTCTTGCTCATGCTGTCAGTCCTTATGAACCAAATCCTGCAAACCTATACATGAATAATTACTATGAGTTCTTTGGACTGAGGTTATTCATGTGATTAAAGCAACTATGAACCAACTGACGGTGAATAAAACTGTTGGAACATAATCTTACGCACTGCAGTGCAAGACCTCTGATTTTATGTTTTGTAATAGAAATGTAAATTATTTTTTAAAAAAAGTAATCTCTCATAAAAGTTATTACTAAAATATAAACAAATTTCTCTCAGGCTCTATTTACAATGCCAGAAGAATTGCATAAGCACGATTCTTGACTTTCATGAATATAACCAGGGCGGTTATGTCCCAGAACTGAATAATAATTAAAAGCTAGATATTGGCAGCTTCAGGCTTGCTTTTCTGCAGGAGCCTAAGGGGTAAACTTTAGAAGGCAAACTTCACAACAGCCACTTCATTACAGAAGGAACCCCAGAGAAGTGCTCAAAACTAACGTCTCTGTGGCAATGCAAGGATGGCCCACATGAAGAGGATGAGATTGCATGCTGCCAACTGTAAGGATTCCCAACAGAAGATATAGAAGATACTGGGTTTTGGACATTTTCATCGATCCTTCTCACTAAGCCTGTACAGGAAAGGTGTCCAACCTTGCTGATACCCTTAACAAAAACTGCATGTGGTCTGGGGAGCTGAGGAGGAGGAGGATGTTCTGGGAGCAGTTTCCAGGCAGAAGACAATGGCTCTGCTGGTGTCCCAGCCATCTGCTGCTGGATGGGACTGTACCGGGTATGCAGCTGGATCCTGGGTCAGCCAAAGCCTGTTGGCTTCAACAGCTACTGCTGCTTTCCCCCAGAGCTGGGGATACAGGTTATCTCTCATCCCAGCATCAAAGCCTGTCTACCAAATATGTGACACTGTCTTGGCACAGGACCTGTGTTTAACATCTCACAATCCATAGGTTTACCATCATTCACATTTCCTGGCTTTTTTTTATTGCAGTCATCAGGGTTAGAAAGCATTTTTTAAAAAGGAAAACTGAGATTTGCAAGTCATCATGCCTCTAGTTGCTTTCATACTCGCTGTATCCTAGTAACTACAGTACTCATAATATCAAAAGAAATACAAGAAAGTAATGACATTTTGCAATATATTAAGGAGCCCTCTCGAGATAAGAAAGGATCAGGACTTGAATTTTGCTCATGAGCAATGGCATATCAAAGAGCAAAGCAAGCCTGGTAAGGATTGCTGACTGGATTTAAAAGCACATGCAGACACACACATGCATGAAACATCACTATGGAAAATGTGCTGCTTAACTGTGCATGAATGAGCCCAGCAGCTCAGGCATTTTGCTAAGCTCCAGCAGAAAGAGGGAAGTACCACAAAGGACACTCCTGGGTGCCCACCCACAGCAAACAGTGGGGCTACTGCTTGAACAGATGGGCTAGGGCAGGTAGCAAAGGGCTGTCCTGGCTCCCTGCACACCCATACCCATGCATGCAGGTGGAGGTGAAAGGGTGTGCTTGGCTCCCGGAGCCACCACGAGCAGGAGAAGGGCAGTAGTGCCAGGCTTGCGCAGGAAACATTCCCCTTTGCATCTCAAAGCAAGCACCAATAAAACAAACTGCTAACGAGGATGCAACCTGAACCTCTGCAGAGAACATGCCCAAGGACTGTGTGTCTGTAAGGTGAAGGGAAGGAACGACCGTGCTGGCAGAAACTTCAAGCTCAAGGGGATTTTTTCTTTTTCAAACAACTGAAAAATTGCTGGGTATTTTGCTGGTAATAAAAGTTACTCACAAAGTAACACAGAGCAAACTCTTCTTTGAAGGAAAGAGAAGTTTGTTAAACAGAGAACCCTACCCTGTGGAAAGAATTCCTTTTTAACGCTAATGTTAACATTTCATTTTTCATAAGATATCCCAGTGAATCTTCCCCGTGAATCCTTCCTGAAGACTCTTCAGCTCCAGACAGGACACTTCTCTTTTTTTCCTTTCTGCCTGTTGACCTACTCTGCTGATCCTTCTTTCCGGGAAAGAAACAAACTTTTACTCATGTTTTTTGCTTTTCTTTATTAGGCTGCTTATCACACTGTTACACAAACCATCCTCAGACCTGTCAGAGCCTGTGCCAGCAAAACATCTAGATTTCAGTATTTTACAATAGGATACTAGCAGCTCCAGAAGACTAAAGAACCCATGAGGAAACCAGTCCTCATGGTTCATTCACAACCTTCTTTCTGTTATTTTAAAAGGCCAGAAAATAACATATAGTACAGAAGCCACTTCTAAGGAAGATAAAGGAAAGTATTTAATGTAGTGAAAGGCAACCTGTCATTCTAACACCTTCCTGGGTTTTGGAAGTCAACAGTAACACTTAGCAAGGAAGATGTGATGGCACAAGGCTGTTGGTTTGTAGAAATGTATCATTGGAAGCTGTTTCAATTAGGAGCATTGTTGCTGCGTTGCTTCAGCCAAGACCTGCAGAGCTAAGCCATCCCCCTGGCTTAGGGCTAGAGACCACAGACACCAATATGGTGGATGATCAAATAGCGTTTATTGTGTATATCGCAAGCATTATATACCCTTAGCAATGCGGAATTGAGTATGTCGGACCAATCAGGGGGTGAGTTAGCGATTTTTGCCTTATAAGGTATTATTCTATGTGATGCTTATAGCTTTGCCTTTACTTCCTTGTTTCTACGCTTTCCGTACATCACGAGATCTTCTGAGCGACAGGCCTTACTCTACAGAGCATAAACCTGGATTGTGCTCTGCAAAGAAGCTGTGACAGCCAAGAGTAATCCAGGATGTAAGAAATTTGGTAAGTGATGATCTAGGGACAGTATCATAGAGATGTAAATGGTATTTATGGAATAGTACTAATCAAAAAAATTTTGCAAGCAGTTAAACACGGGCTTAAACTTAAGTATCAGAACCATCTCACTGAATATAACAGACATGAACACAGTCCTCAAACACTTTGGAATTATGAATGTCTACTTTCACAAGTTTCTGGAGGAACACCACCGCTAGTACTTTTGCTTTAAAAAGGAGCAGGAACACAGGGATGTCAAATAACACACAACAGAATAGTTCAGAGATCTGCATGCTGACTGTTATCTGAGGTTATAAATCCATACAGGCCAGCGCTCTGTGTGAGCAAACAATCCTGGTCTCTCAATGTCCTTTGGGATCAAGTTACTCCAGCGAAAGCGGTGAGCACATGGTCGGCACATGCCCTGGTGGGACTTCATGTGTGAACAGGGCTCTCCCGACCCAAGCTGAGCAGCTGAGTAGCATCTCTGCATTGTATCCTCTTGTACTTCTCGTTGTGAAGCCAGTGCATTTGAGCTGGGTCGGTGTCACTGCACCAGTCAGTGCAGGCAAGCCACAGAAGTAGTGCAAGGGAACAGAGAAGAAGTGCATCTCATCCATCGAAATGTCAGTTGTTTCCCTTTGTTATTGTCCATTGGAATTGGTTGTTTCCTTCTCAGGATTGTTCCTGGGCTGGCAAAGGCAAAGCCACTTGCTGCATAGGGCATCTAGGCCTGAATGAAGAATAGTAATGAAATCCAGGTCCAGCTACTCAACACTAGTCCCAATACACAGGGCATGTATTTCCTATTTATTTTCTTGCTCAAATTTCAATTGTAGAACAATAAAACCAAGGCAGGTCCTCAATCTCGCCCTGTTAAATCTTTAGTTCAGCAAGCATCCTTACAAAGAACATTTTCCAATAGGGAAGTCTACAACTTTCAACTACAAGTGTAATGCTAGAGCACCCTGAAACGTGTTTGCCTGTGACACTGAATGCAACTGTTCCAGGTACATTAGCAAGATCAGGTCTGTGACATATCACAACCCCAAAGCTTCCCACCTAAGAGTAAGAATGGAATAAGCAATCCATCACATGCTATGACATGTTCCCCAAAACACACACACACTCAAAACCTTAAAGTGGTGTCAGAATGTTTATTGAAGAGGGCAATCTAACTGGCTGAACCAACCTGGGTAGCCAGTAACTTTTAACATAAGCAAATACAGATACTGTAAACTTGCCGTGCATGGAAACTGTGTTTATACTTGAATTGGACTTGGAAGACTGAAATAATTTAATAGAAAAATATAGCTTAAGTTCCCAGGAGCTCTGAATGACCTCAAGATCATCCTGAAAGAAACCCAGATATATAGGGACATAGCCAGTGATGCAAATAGAGTTACACAAATATTTTCAAAGTCAGCTAGTAAAATACATTGTTGTCTTTTTGTTATGATAGCTTGGCAAATATACTTTTAAAAACACACTTTTCAGTCCCACCAGACACCTGTCACTTGCATTATCAGAACGGATGGTAAGCATTTTGCAATGTAAGTGCTGTGAGTTTTGTAACTGCTGGAGCTGTTCTTTTTAGCCATATTGCTAAGATGCTTCCTACCACATAGCATATGTGGTACTTTCTTCATGATGGAGGGGAAGTAGATTGAAAGAGGAAAAAAAGAAACAAATACAAGATATTTCAGATTATTCTCAGTGTGATCAATATATTGACAAAATAATTTGATTTCTATAGCAACTAAATAGCTGTGCACTGGAACAGCTGTATGGAAAGTGAATACAAATCAGACAGAGAATCACCACCACAAATTGTGAGCTCTGTTCATGAATCTAGAAATCATTATCAAGAATATTAGAACACCAAGGGGAATCTAACCTAATGTTGCATAATGATGATCAAACTTACATTAAAATCAGGAAATTATTAAATCTAATAGTGATTTATAAAAAAAAATAGGAAAGAAAAAAAAAGCAAAATGAGGAAAGATAATTATTTTGTAACTTTGTTGCTGAAAACAGCTAGACGAGTCTAAAGAAGATGCATTTACTCTTCCGTTATGGGCTGGGTGTGTGGCCATCACTGAAGCTGACCCTGAGAGATAAAGTTTGAGAAGTGAAAAATCATAGAATTATTATTATGAAGACTTTGCTACTTTCATGGAATACCAAAACATAAAAAAGGACACACTGCAGGTTACCAATGAGTCTTCATCTGTATCTGCGCTTTCCACACCATTCATAGAACTCCCATTTTGACATGGGAACAGTTGAAGGCAGACATATGACATTATGCTTTTCATAGATTCATAGAATGGTGTGGGCTGGAAGGGACCTTAAAGATGCTAGTTCCAACCACCGTGCCACAGGCAGGAGTATCTTCAACTCGACCAGGCTGTCAAAGTCCTGTCCAGCCTGGCCTTGCACACTGCCAGAGATATGGCACCCACAACTTTCGTAAGCAATCTGTTCCAGTGTCTCAGCAAGGTCCTCACCCTGCAAAACGACCATGAGCCACCAAATGCTCTTTGTGCATACGGTGGCATACAGGACAAAGCTGGCCAGGAAGAGCAGTGAGAACAGGAGCAGCCAGTCTGCGCCCTAAATAAAACTCGAGCATTGGTGATTCTGCTGGACCTGCATCCCCTTGGTCCATCAGTTGCATGATGTGTAGAGGACGTGTCCAAGATCGCGGCAAAATTCAGCACACACCTTACATCAAGCTTTCAGGCCCCCCAGGAGGGGACCCGTTTTCTGTTTAATGCAGGAGTAACCCATACATTTTGGTATAATGCGTGCAAATAACCGACCCCCAGAGAACCTTTGCCGCCTTTTGAGAGAACAGCATCACGAGTACCTGTTTTTAAGAATTAAAGGCGACAGGGCTCCCGCATGCTGCTGCCCGTGTCCCCGTTTCGGGGTAGAAACCTAGTATTCGGCTCGGGAAGCCAGCAGCAGGACGCCGCAGCC
>NW_009938037.1:0-338 GCF_000696875.1 Nestor notabilis
GCCCGGGGAGCTGGGCCCAGGGAGAGGGAATGCCTCGGTCCCTGTTAGGAGCTGCGCGGGATCAGCGAGAGGGGAAAACGAAGCCTTTCGGTGGATGGATACAGGCTGAGCGCCCGAGGATGTAAAGGAGAAGAAGGGTGGAAGAGCAGCCCCCCCGGGAAGGCGATCTGAGCGCCCGCTTAGCGGCACATTGTTAAGCAAACGAAGCTCTCCACCTAAGAAAGTACCGAAGTTTTATTATGGTCATTGTTTTGTCCCTTTGCTCAAGTGCTTGCAAGACTTTCTGGCTCCTGCTGCATTCACATTACCGCTCGTCTGCTTCTATCTGGGAGGTTATG
>NW_009938037.1:408-2514 GCF_000696875.1 Nestor notabilis
TCCGGAAGCACAATAGCCAACAGTCGAGACGAACCAAATAGTTTGCAAAAGAAAGAAGCTTTTCAAATGTCCACCAAAAAGATCAAACCAAATCCAGAGGGCAACAGGAGACTCCGCAGACAATAACCTCGTTAGAGCAAGACCCGAGTCTCGTTTCTCCTCGTTTTGGTTTCTTTAAAACCCCTGGGAAAAAAAAAAAAGGGGGGGGGGAGGGGAGGAAGTAAGCCAGGGGATGGCTCATGGCTAGCCCCAAACTCTGAAGATGAAGGGACGGTCGCCTCTTTGGCCACTTTCCTCCCCTCCTCCCTGGCAGGCAGAGGCGCGGGAGGAGCGGAGGCCGACGAGCCCTGCTCGCCCGCAGGCAGGAAGACAGTCAGGGCCCGCTGCCCCCTGTGCAGGGGTTCGGCGGGTTGGAGAAAGCGTTTTTTTCCTTTTTATATTTCCTCCCCCCCTTTTTTTTTTTGTGTGTTTTGTTTTGGTTTTATTTATTTATTTTTTGTTTTTTGGGTTTTTTTTTGTTTTCCTCTCTTTGCTCGTGGGTCCTCGCTACCTGTGTCCATCGCTGCAGGTTATTGTGCTGGCGAGCAATTGGGCTGTTGTTGATATGCTAATGAGGCGATTAGGTTGTGGGTAAAGAGCTGGAAAAGGGAAAAGTTTCCACCATTAGAGGGAGATCTCCGAGCGCGGACGGGAGCGCTGCGCAGCCTCCGCCAGCCGCGCTCCCCACGCCGCCACCGCAGGGAAAGGCAGAACCAAACCCTCTCCCTCTCTCTCTCTCACGCCAATCCATGAAAATGCTTTGGAAACTGACGGATAATATCAAGTATGAGGAATGTGAGGTAAGCGCTTCACTCCGGCCGGGGCAGAGCCTCGGCCCCGCAGCTGCGAGCGGGAGCCTGCAGCATCCCTCCGTCTCCCAGTTTCGTTTAGGAAAACTTCTACTCCTTCGCCAGCCTTCTGTGCGGTCCTGCAGCTGGAGAGGGGCTGGGGTCCTTCCCCAGGAACTTCGGGGCTTGTGGAAAGCCGGCTTTGTCGGAAGTGTATGAGGAAAGGCAAGCAGGATCCAGCATCAGTCTGGGCTATAGGTAGATCCTCTGTAGATAAGGCTCTAGGATGCTACACTCATCCAGATGGATGGATGGATAGGTGGCTGGCTAGCTGAATGAATGGACCGATGAATGAATGAATGAAAGGGCAAAGAGACAAAGGGAAGAGAATTATTCCTAAACGCCAGGTACCCGAGGCATCCCAGTAAATTGGTTCAGGATCGACGCTTCAATCTTTTGGATGTAGCTGCATGTCGATTATACCGAGCTGCACAAATTTGCAGGGGTCAGCTGCCGAACTGAAATCCCAGGGCTGGGAGCGGTGTTCCCCAGCTTCCTAATTTTCAGGGCCACACTCCCACGAATTTGAAAAATAATTTTTTTCCAAGTGGAAAATTAAAAGGAAAAAAATTAAAATCCACCTGATTTGGTTTTGGAGCCGTTCAGCACCGATTGTGTGCATGCATCTCTCTATGTGTCTGTGTGTGCATCCATATATTTAGAAAGAGGCGAGTGTCTTTTACTCGGGCAAAAAGGAGAAGAGGAAACAGAAGAGCGATGCCCAGGACCCATGCCTAGTCTCAAACCAACGAATACTATTGTCACCCGTTTCGCAAAAGTTGCCTGTGCCGCGCGTTTACACCGCCCAATAAAGGACTCCACTTTGCAAACGAACGCAGTTATGTGGTCGTGATCCATGCTGGAAGGTGCCCCCAGCCTCGGCAGAGCCCTGCCTACGGGCACGCCTGGGGCAAAGAGGGGGCCGTGATCTCACCCGACCCTGCTGCTCCTTCGGGCGATGCTGGAGTTTAGGGAAGGGATTGAGGACCGGCCAGGCTCGCCGGCGACTAAATGATGTGGTGGTTTAGTCCCGGATCGAGGAGTTTGGGATAAAGCTGTCACCCGGTGCGGAAACTGAGGTCTTAGATACACTCGCTGGAGGATGCTTGATTTCTTTGATTTCTAGGAATGAAGTGTCAAGGGTCTGTTTTTATTATTTATTAAGCAGGGAGGGGGGGAAAAAGTGTATATATATATTGCTCAGCTGGATTTCGGAAGG
>NW_009938038.1:0-509 GCF_000696875.1 Nestor notabilis
GCAGGCGATGAATGGCTCTGCGCTCCCGCCCTCGGCTTCCCTTTGCCTTCTTGACCGCTTCTCACCTCTCCTCTGGCTCGCCGAGGCCTCCCTGTGTACTTGCCATGGCTAATAGCCTGTGCAGGCAGGGTGTGCCGGGGTCCTGAGCTTCACCCCGGGTGGTGGCTTTAGACGGTCTTGGAGATAGATAAATCTCTTCAAGTGCTGGTAGTAGCACAGTTCGATCCATGAGAGCAAAGCCTTGTGGTGGAGATCTCGGCCATTCCCCTTTAATGCCTCAGATGACTTTCATTGAAAAGAAACACTCCTTAATGTGAAGTGCGATGCTGAAGCTCGCCACAAAGCGGGTTTTAGTTTAAAAAAGAAAAGCTTTCCAAAAGTGTTTCCTAGCAAGAACAATAGGTTTTCCCTGGTTTAACATAGAATCCCAGACTGGTTTGGGTTGGAAGGGCCCTTAAAAGCTCACCCAGCTCCAACCCCCTGCCCCGGGCAGGGGCACCTTCCCCCAG
>NW_009938038.1:765-4086 GCF_000696875.1 Nestor notabilis
TGCTGCTGCCGCTGGTACATGTGATTGGGCATGGACGAGGCATCCCCACCTTCCTGCACGACTCAGTATTTGCTGTGTTGCGTCATGTATGTTCACAGTCGTTCGTAGCAGGTGTAAGATAAGGTAACAAATAATCCTCTGCCAACTGTTCAAGCCTCCCGGATGCTGAGCTAAGGTGCCACGAGGTTTTGCTCACCCTGCTTTTGGCTTTCTTCTGTTTCTTTGCCATAGTTGTCTACTGGAGATAATGTCCACTTTCCCCTGTGTCAGCACTGCAGAGTCTGTGGCTCCTGACTCCTGTGTGGCTCCCAAAATCTCAGCATCTGGGGGTTGCCAACTAAGCCAAACCCTCAGCAATGGGAAGGGGAAAGCCAAGGCTGATATTTGGTAGTCCAGCATTGCCCCGCATTACTGGAGCCATGAGCCCTCTGGGGTCTTCCAGGGAAGCTTCCCTATGAACGTCTTTGTCCCAGCTCTCCATGTGGATTTTGGCCATATGCTGTGTTGGCTACAAGGTCAAAAAACCCGGTGGTCCCTGTATGACAGTTGTTAAACATACATTTGTTCACGATTATCTCAATTGACACAACAGATTTGTTATCTGGATAGGGGATAAAATATTCCCTGTGTTATTCAGTCACTGTAACAGACATCTGTGTAATGGTGTTCTTCCTTACTCTTGGCTGAGATCATCATCACTAATACTTAGCATCAGAGTTTTAGAGCAATTAATGTTCTGTTGGCCTAGGAAATTTTTCTTTAGTTCCCATTCAGTGGGAGTTCGGAAGCCACAGGCTGACATGTTTAATTTGTCACTAATCAGTTAATAAGTGTTCACAGATTGAAAATGAATGGGGAATAATCAGAAGGCCCTTCAATATTAATCTCTGTTTCAGGGATTTTTGGTGTCATTTGCATGTATATCAAATATTCATGAGTGTGGTATGTTTTTACTAATTAATTTCAATGGGATTCCTCAGAAGACTATGTAGGTTGTAAGTATCTGTAGAAGCCTTTCCAGGACTGGGAGTACAGTTGGCTTTAAAAAACCACATAAAACGAGTTGAAAATATTCTTAAGGGTTGGACTGATTTTCTCCATTGGTTGACATGGGAAATTGTGCAGCATTTATAAACCCTTCTCTCTGGCAGGTTTTGGAGATCATATCCATTGGAGAACGCTGGAAGATGGGAAGAAAGAGGCAGCAGCCAGGTATGTTAGTTTTAAATACAGAGAAGTGTCTTTAAAAACAATCATGGAATCCCAGACTGGTTTGGGTTGGAAGGGACCTTAAAGCTTATCCAGTTCCAATCCCTGCCACGGGCAGGGACACTTTCCACTAGAGCAGGGTGCTCCAAGCCCCTGTGTCCAACCTGGCCTTGAGCACTGCCAGGGATGGGGCAGCCACAGCTTCTCTGGGCACCCTGGGCCAGCGCCTCAGCACCCTCACAGGGAAGAGCTTCTCCCTAATATCTAATCTCAGTCTCCCCTCTGGCAGGTTAAAGCCGTTCCCCTTGTCCTGTCCCTACAGACCCTTGCAAAAAGCCCCTCTCCAGATTTCTTGTCAGCCCCTTTAGGCACTGGAGCTGCTCTAAGGTCTCTTCAGAGCCTTTTCGAGGCTGAACAAGCCCAGCTCTCTTAGCCTGCCTCCATAGCAGAGGTGCTCCAGCCCTACAAGCATCTTTGTGGCCTCCTCTGGATATGGTTCTGTATCAATCCTAAATTTAACCACAGAAAATAGTAATTATTAACAAACATGAAGGTGTTTTAGGAGACTGTTCAGATCCCTATAGCTTATTAGAGAGAAAATACAGTGTTGTTAACTTTGCTGAAGCACCACCATGGTTTAATCACTGCAGTGTCATTAAATGACGGAAGTCCTAGCGTGTTTTTGAAATCAGAAGAAAATAATTGAGTATTTAGTAAAGAAAGATGTGGTTCTAACCCCACAAACACGTTTTAGCAGTACTCAAACTCAGCAGTGCAAATAACAGTACTTCTATAAAATTCACTGTGCCTGTAGAGATGAGATCTCAGTGTGAGATGAGAGAATTATTTTGTTAGCATCTGCAGAAGAAGCCTGAAAGTTTCAAACAGTAGTGGAGTGGTGAGTTGTTTAAGTAGAACCGTGTATGGGTTAAGCTGAAACTCGAAAAAGAACACTGTCCCTATGAGCAGGTAAAAAAAAAAGACATTTAGACTCTTTTTTCCTCAGTATTTCTTCTGTTTCTTGTTAAAATGTGAGAAGGAAAATCGTGTGCTTATAATTCTACTCATACTTCAAAATGTATACCCTAGATCTGACAGTGCTGGCATGAGCGGAAGTTCATGGTGCCTTCCAGGTTTGCTCCTTAATTGAATTCTGCTCTCAAACAGGCCCAGCTGGCGAGTTCTACACTCTAGACACCAAATTAACCCAGATGGTACAGTTCAGAAGTCCCACAAGTTCTTAGTACTGGGTATTTTAGCACTTATTTGATATATGTGTGCGAAAAAGAAAACATGATTTCAGTACTTGCAGGAATAATTGCAGCATTGCTTTGCAGAGAAGGTGAAGAAGCTGTAAAATGAGACAGAGGAGGAGGGAGGGAGGGATGGTGAGCTCAGGTTTAGGCAGGGTGAGTGTTTCCCTGCAGCCAGGGACAGGTGTAATGCACCCGTCTCTCCTTTAGTTACTGGAAAAGAAACACAGAGCTGCTTGCTGATTTATATTTTACATATAGGTATATGCATATATGTATGATTAAATGTTAGGAACAAACTCTTCCCTGTGAGGGTGCTGAGCCGCTGGCACAGGGTGCCCAAAGAAGCTGTGGCTGCCCCATCCCTGGCAGTGTTCAAGGCCAGGTTGGACACAGGGGCTTGGAGCACCCTGCTCTAGTGGAAGGTGTCCCTGCCCGTGGCAGGGGTTGGAGCTGGAGGAGCTTTAAGGTCCCTTCCAACCCAAACCAGGCTGGGATTCTGTGATTGGAGTTTGGCAGCGTTTGAGTGAATTGAAGGATTGGGAGAAACCCAACAACAACATAAAGATAAGATAAACTTAAATGAAAGATAAACCTAAAAAGCAGGTTTTTGCTCGAAATCTGACCATAGGCCAGGAGATGAGAACTGATACGAAGTTATCTGTTAGGCATCAAGTGAGATGCCTCAGATCCAGGGGTCTGGGAGGTTTCAAGACTCCCATTTCAATGCTGTGGTGTGTCAGAGATGCTGGAGACATGGACCCAGCACTCACACAGCCACCGCCCGTGTGGCTCTCGGGGTAACCGCAGGGCGACGGCGATGTAATCGGGACACGCTGGGACAACGTCCCTGCGCCAG
>NW_009938039.1:0-4092 GCF_000696875.1 Nestor notabilis
CCTCGGAGGTGGTGCCGGCCTGGCCCAGCTCGGGACACGGGAAGCCGGGAGTTGCCGACAGGCTCTTACCTACCCGCCTCCCCGCCCCTCTCGGCAGCTCCATGTACTACGATGAGGATGGGGATCTCGCTCACGAGTTCTACGAGGAGACAATCGTTACCAAGAACGGGAGGAAGCGCGCCAAGCTGAAGAGGATCCACAAGAACCTCATACCTCAGGTAGCGTCTGGAGTATGGTGGGGGAAAGTGAGTGCAGAAGCGCCACGGTGACAGCTTTGCAGGAGCCTCTGAACGCTGGCCTTCTCCCTCGGGGCATCCTCTTGCAGGGGAAGACGAAGGCTTTCTGCTCTGCCCAGCTTCTTCCTCAGAGCTGTGGCTCCTGTGTGTCCTGGCTCACACTTGTGCTGCTTAGTGAGGCTGCAGCAGGAGAGGGGGAGCTGGTGACGCCCTCCAGCCCCACTTCCCAGAGAGAAGTGGAGCCCCAGCCCTTTACAGCTGCCAAGCTGGGGAAGGCAGCTCAGCTGGGTGCTTGTTGTGGGGTGCAGAGTGCCAGGCAGCACTGCATGGCCGTGACATCCAATTGCCTAGCATCTTCCTCGAGTTGTGGGGTGCCGTGCTTGTTCAGCCAGTGTCAGGTCTCTGCAGAGGGCCAGGCCCTGGCTTCGGGAGCAGCAGCCAAAGCCCATCGCCTGCTGACATGATTTTGCACATTCCTCTGGGTGCTTGCTACTGGCAGAGATGTCAAAAGCTCTGTGTTTTGCACCTCAGTGCAAAAGTCTCCTCTTAAAATAAGCAACTGGGATGAAGCTGGGCTGGGGCACAAATTGAGCGTCTCAGTGCAGCAGAAGGATAGCCTGCAGGTAGGGAAGCTTCTAGGGGCGTAAGTGGAGGGGGTCCTTGCAGGAATCTTTCCTAAGTAAGCAGAAAGGTACAGCTGTAGTGAGTGCCTGGGCAAGCCATTGGTGTGCTCTGAGGGGTGGGCAGCCCCGCAGTAGGATGGGACCCCTCTGAGCACTGCGCAGGCAGTTATGGGGGGGAAGATCCAGTACTGCTCCCGGGCCGCTATTCTCACAGAGATGGGATGTGGGACTGACTCCTCGTCAATGTGGGTTGAAACTCACCCTATTGGAAAGCTCAGCTGAGTTGGAAAGAGCAGAGACCATCACTATCTAGCCCTCTGCTAGCCCAGGCTTTTCTCTGGCCCTGTGGGTGCAGGCCCAGGCCTGAGCCCTGCTCCCCCCTCCACCCCTAGCCGGGTCCTCCCAGTGCTGTAACAGGAGAAGGCTTGGACGGAGCATGGGAAAGGCGACTATAGCTGGCATGGAGGGAGCGTGCATTCAGCAGCCTCCCCTCTGGATAGAAAGCTGCTTTTCTTGTGCGCCAGCTGCCCTGGCTGCTTTCTCTCAGAGAGCTCTTTTCATTCATTTAAATCCCGTGAATGAAAGGTGCCGGATGAAAAGCCCAGACGGCCAATATCTGCCAGTCACGCACCAGCTGCTGCACGGGCAGTGCCTGGCAGAGCAGCTCCCTCCTTTCTCGCCCTGCTGAGCTCTGGACCTGCCATGTGTGGCAGCCAGGGACAGCTTCGAAGGGCAAAGTGCTTTGGCTTTGCATGCTGCTGTTGAGGCATACCTGCTATCACGGTGCTTTGTGGACTCCTGTTCCTCGAGGGCGCGGTGTCCTCTGTCGCACAGGGTGACTTGCAGGGCAGGGCTCAGGGCTGTTGTTCAGCGTTCTCTTGCGCTCATCACTCTGACTCTTCTTTCAGGGCATAGTGAAGCTAGAGCACCCTCGCATTCATGTGGATTTTCCGGTGATCATCTGTGAGGTGTGAGTCGCCAGACGTTGCTGCCCCACTGCCCCCAGCCTCACCAGGCGAGGTTGCCTTGTGTTCCCACCCGAGGAGGACTCTGGGCGTGCGGCAGGGACCACGGCTCTCCCCTTGCCCAGAGGTGAGGCAGGACGGAGCAGGCCGGGCTGGGCTTGGCTGGCGATCTGTCCCTCGCAGGAGATGGGTGACCTTGTGCAACGACCGCTTAAAAACATCCTTGCTTGAGTCAGAAGACTAAAAAATACCTTTTGTAGCCTCTAGCCGACGATTGATGGGTAACTGGAACTGCAAACGAGCTGCTGTGTTTGAGCTGTTAAAGGGAGAGCGAGCCTGCACTTCTCACCAGAGAAAATCCCTTGCTTCTCAGGTATGTGGCCCAGGGAGAGCCAGGGCAAGGAAACGTGCTGCCTGGGCCCCCGAGCTCACTCGGGCCCGCTGGATAGATGGCCAGTGTTGCCCCGTGTCGCTTGACACAGATGGTATGTGATGCTCCCCTGGATGGGTCCACTGATGGAGGATAAATGGGGCAGGTCAAGGAGGGACTGGTCTTGAAGCACATCTGGCTGGCTGCTGCACTCCTCTTGGGAAGGGAATGGGGATCAGATGCTGCTGTCTTGGACCTCGGTCTCTTCCCCTGTGTATTTCCCGCTTATGCTGGCTCTGGGGAGGGTGGCTTTGCTGCTGCCTGTGGTCACTCTGCCTGCAGGAGATCTTTGTGGTCCATGGCTGCTGCTGGCAGCAGCAAGGTCCCAGCTCTGCAGTGGATTTGCTCTCCTGTGAGCAAGTGAGCTCCCACTGAGCACTGTCTCTCACCTGCTGTAGGGCCGGGCCTGCTGGGCAAGGCATCTCCTCAAAACATCCTCACCCCCCGCTACTGTCTTGAACAATCCTCCCGGTGGGGTGGGCTTTGACATGACCAGGCAGGAAGGAAATCTTCTCTTCCTTCCCCATTCCCTGAAAACAATCCGTCAGTGTGCCGGCCCCGGTTTGGAAATCTCCCTGGCAATGTGAACTATGGTTCCTCCTGCATCCCAGCTGGCGGTAGGAGGAGAAACACGATGCACTTTACAGGGAGGCTTTCTGCTCCATCTCGGAAGGTCCTGCTCTTTTCTCCTCTTTCCTCTTGCTTGAGAAAGTTGAGGTCGTCTTGGCAGCACTGAAAAGATCTCTCATCCGTGCGTGCGAGCCCTGAGGAAGGCCTGACCCATCCTTGCCAGTGCTAGCAGCCACATCCTGGACCAGGCGGGTGGAGGAGGACTGGTGGTGGGCACAGCTTTAAGCAGGAGCAGAGCCTGCTCCCTGCAGCAGCCAGCTTGGCTTTCCTCCTCTTTTGTTCCAGAACTTATTTACTTTCTAAGCACTTCAGATGTTTGCTACCTCGATTTTTAATTTAAGCTGGCACTTGGCTGCCAGCCCTGTCAGCCTCTGCATTGGATGTATCCATCCCCGCGCCCCCCGAGAGCTGCCCGGGCGCAGGGCCACATTCCCGGCTTCGGGGAGATAACAGTGGTGTGGCTGTTGCCGTCTTCCTGTCACCACCTCTTCCCTCCGCGTCCCCACCCACTGTTCCCATCGACAGGAGCGAGTACAGAGGGTGAAGTGGATGTGCTGGCTGCCACCCGTCAGGGAAGCAGGAGGGCAGGGCTACAGCAGGGAGCTTGTCTACACTGTGATGCTGGGCGCTTCTTATGACATCGTTTGTTCTGCTGCTTGCTTGAAAGAGTCTTGTCTTAAAACAGTCCCCACTGAAGTGTTTCTTACTCGCACCACCTGCTCTCGAGTTTCTCCCGGGCTGGATCTCCCTGGGAAAGCCCTCTCCTCGGGCTCCACAAGAGAGCAGGAGTTGCTGTCCCCAGGAAGAAGAGAGGAGAGAAAGCCGTGGCCAGGCTGCCCTGCTGCTGTCCAAGGGCACGGGTAGCTGCACCAAACCCGCCTTGGGTATGAGGAAAGGCAGAGGAGGAGTGGGGAGGGGGCTGGTGCTGTTTGCCTGCCCCAGCAGGGAGCCCCTTACCTGGCTACCACCCAGAAATCTGTTGGCAAGGCAGGGACTGAACCCCGAGGAGCAGAAGAGACCGAGACCAGTTTAGCAAGCATGCTTTTGTCCTTGCTGACAGGCTGTCCACCCTTCCCCCAGGGCATCAAACATGATTCCCCCTAAAAAACACATCTTCTCCCACCCTCCCATGTCGCTGAGCGGCAGTGAACCTCCGCAGGCTGCCAACAAGCTGCGTCCTGCCCCGCTTCTTCCCAGGCTGGTCCCTG